>NC_057802.1:291466363-291579597 GCF_018294505.1 Triticum aestivum | reverse complement strand
CCACAGTTAAAGCAGGGAGGCCCCTCCCTGGAGTCCTCCACGGCCCCCGTGGTAGGCGTGGCCGGCGCAGCAGTAGTGACGGGACGAGCAGGGCCTTTCCGCTGCTTCTTCTTGGTGGGACAAGCCGGCTGCCATTAATGTTGCAGGCATTCATGGTGCTTTGCCCATGGAACCATTACTCTCAAATGCTCAGATAGGTGATGTGGCTCTTTTTTTCTTGCAAATTAGATAGGTGATGTGGTTTGATAGAATACTCATACAACTATAGCAGGTCGGGCACCTTCCTATCACTCTTCTAATATGCCAATAACAAGTGTTACACTTATTAGCATATAGTGGTTTGAAGAATACTGTAAGTCTGAAACACCACACTTTTAAACTCAGAATACATTATCAACAGGTGAGCGTACCTATGATTATATTCCTGATCAAATATCAGGAATTTTTTTGGTTGGGCCAAGTCAGAAGCATATGATGTCCCTAAAACCGTGGTTAGCATTGGCTAGAACCTTTCACTGCAAAAAGTTGAAATAGTGATGATTAGTAAAAATTTTAAATTTATAGTCTTATCTCTTGCCTATTCTGCACTTTTTTGATAGATTTGCCCATTGCCAATCACAAACTTAGAAGGGTTATTTTTCTTTGGAGTCATGTTGTCTGTAGATTAACACATGGTTTTTTATACAATTTGCTAATTGTTATGCCGTTCTTGCATAATTGAAAAAGGAAATAATTTGTTGGCCATGATCTTTGGTTTTTCTTTTTCAGCGCATATTTTTTCTTGATTCTCTCTCCAAGGCCAATACGGAGGATCACGTTGAGCTGCTATTAATTGGTTGCATCCACACGCTCGAAAGCACGGTACTGACCTACATAATTATAAGTTGGTAAATTTGATTTTGCAAGGGACCTCCCCGTTTTCTCTGAATATGCAAAGGCAGGGAGTGCATTAGACCTCCCAGCCTTGCCTGAATATGCAGAGCCACGGAACGGCCATCTTCTCGGCTGACGTATCATTTCAAGCTATCTCCTAAGGCTATTACTGTTAACAGTATCACGTTTCGCCATTGAAGATATGGCAGGGCATGCTATTGAAGGCCACAGAGAATTATTGGGAAAAAAAGTAGTCCGCTCTTTATAGGATGATTGGTTAAGATGAGCAGAAAGTAACCATCCTAGCTAGGTTTTGCGGAGCCTACTTGCTTTTTCCCACATCTCCATTACACTATCCGGACAAGTTCTTTTGAGGCGATTGTACCCTCTGCTTGCCACCACATCATCTAGCATTTTAGTAGACATGATACAATAAATTGAATGCAAGCATCTTGTAGCCCAGAACAAGTATGTTGATTGGCCAAAGCCAATGTAGTTGCAACAGACTCGGCATCGAGGTGTTTGCAGAGGATGCTTTCGCACATAAGCTTCAATCTTTCCATGCCATAGCGATCCGCAGCCACGAGCAGGTGTCTGGCCACCTCTTTCTTATCGTCTCCATCTAGCAAGTCGTCGTCGTCGTCACGCAACGAATCGTTAATTTTTTTTGAGGGAAAGGCAACGAATCGTTATAGATGAAGTAGAGAGAAACTTGAAGACATCGGGTTGCATGTTGGCAATGACGATGCGGCTTGAATCCTTCTCCATCATCGGCCCGTAGAGCATGGCCTTGAAAACCGGAGACCGCACCGCCAGCACGAGCTTGTGGGCCGGGAATTTCTCTCCTTGGACCTCGAATGTCACATCCGCGCCCTCCTTTGTCTCTAGCAGCTTCCCGAGTTGGCCCGCGATTTCCGACGGTGGTACCGGCACCTGGGCCTCCGCCTCGAAAACATATGGCTCCTTGATGACGGTCACGGCGCATTTGATAGTGAGACGATCGTCAACAACATAGCCCGATGCTTCCATCTCGCCCCTGTTTATGTTGTGCGTGACAAAGTAGTTCGGATCGGGAAGATTGGCCGACATGGCCACCGACGAAGAAAGAGAAACCCGCTTGGTTGCCCAGTGGAGCAAGCTGATTGTGGAGGATACCCGCGGCGGGAATGCCTTCCCGCGCAGCTCCATCAGCTCCAGACCGACCACCATGTCGTCCTTGCCATCTTCCGTATATCCGTCCGGGTAATAGTGGAGGCACCAGTCATGGCCGCCAACGGTGAACCAGGACGACTCGATGTAGCAGCCGACGCCCATGCCCCTGTGAATGCTGTAATCGGAGATCTTGAACAAGTGCTCCCCCTGCTCCGACTCCGCTGTGCACGTTGATGCGCTCAGCAAGATCGACATTACATTCCAATTTCTTGGTCCTGTCCTGGTGCAGATTGATTGTTTCTTGACCCATAGTATGTAGTATATATATCTGTGTTGATCGAATCAAATTAGCAGTCAAGTCACATGATGTACTTTGATCCGGAGTCTGTCCAAGGCTGGCTCCGTAACCTAGTCGAACAGCATCATGTCCTCTTCAATGCTTATTTTCTGTTTGGAAAACTCTAGTCTAGTTTTAAAGCGACCGAATTTCTCACGGCGTAAACCGCCTCGCTTTGGCCACGCGTGCCCGCGGTGCGCCCGCCTTAGCCTTAACATGCACCCCGTCGTTCCCAACCGCTGAATCGTTATCCTCTCGTCTCCTCATTGTTGACTTTGTCTCTTCCTATCCACCCAACCGCTGAATCCATGGTTGCCTACCTCACCGAGGCAGCAACTTAGGAACGCAGCGATGCCCGGCCGCTCCAAGCTCTCGCCGCCCGGCCGCTCAGCAAAACGATGTTGCAGGAGGAGGCCCTGTCGCTACTCGCCCGACCTGACTGCACGCTCCTGCCAGCACGCGGGCGCGCCCTCTGCAGGGCAGGGGCTCGACTGCTGCTAGCCCGCAGCACTAGCGTTGCGATGAAGTTGTGATGGCCGGCGGGGTGCTGCGATGGAGCACGCCGGGTCGCGTGGTGCTGCGCTGGAGCGCAATGGAGCCTCGTCGGGGGTCCGTTTTGGTATTGCTATGGAGCTGCGACGGAGCACCCTCGCGTCGTGCGTGCTGCGATGAGGTTTCAATGGAGCATCGTCGAGGTCGTCGGAGCTGCGACGGAGCATAGTTGGGCCGCCGGCGCTGCAGTGGAGCGACAAGAGAGCGTCATGGATGGACCACTTTGCAACAGCGGGGCAGTAGCAGCACCGGCCGCCGATGATGGAGCGAGGCTGCGGAAGTGCTATGCGGAATCTGTGGATGAGAAAAGCCACGGCTGTGATGAGTTGCATCTAACGGTGGTCATGGAGGCGGTTTACGTTAGCTTCGCATCATCCGGATGATCCGGCGTTCGCGGTGGGCCGCGGCAGGCAAGCGGAGGAGCGGGGCGGCGCAGCTTTCTGGCCGGCTGGGGCGCGCCGCGGCGGTGTGTGCAGACGGGTGCAGCACATCTCGTCTCGGTGAGGTTCAGGTTGGGCCAGATCCATGCTGGTCGGGTGTGAGGGCGACGATTGGAGCATGGCTGGAGGCGTTGGTGGAGCGGCGGGTCTGGCGGGGACCGGCAGCAATGCAGTGGCGAGACTTGATGGAGTCGGCATGGTCCAGAGGCGGCGGCGCGAGCTCACGGTACAGGTGGGTGACGGCGCTGAGATGGCTCGGCCAGAATGGAGTTCTGGCGAGCAGCGAGCGGCCGGTCATCCCTGTGTGGTGTGGTGAGTGGCGGTGCGCTCCGGGCGGTGCAGACTTGGGAGTTCTTGGTGGTGAGGCAGTACTGGCCGTCACAAGGCCATCCCTTGGAGCGGACGACGACCGTCGTGGGCGGTGCTGGACTTTGCCGGAGGAGTGGGGTGGCTACGGTTCTTCGTCCAGGCTGGGCGTTGGTGTGGCCGTTATTCCCCTTGCCGTGCGTGCGGCCGGTCGCCGGCCCTCGGCTTTGCAGCTACGTCTACAAGGTGTTGCGATGGTGGCAGTGTGAGGCTGCGGTTGGAGGCACTGCGGGGGCACGGCGAGGGCGTTCGCCGGATCCTGGCGAGGAACACTACTGGTAGGTGGCTGCAGGTGGAGCGCCAGCAACGGCGACGGCGGCGGCGTTGGATCAGCCATGGGGGCGGCGGCGCCGAGATGGCACTGCCAGGAAGGTGTCCTGGCGTGCAGCGGGCTTCCGGCCGCCTCCGTGTGAGGGGATCGCGGCGATGCCCCGGTGGAGATGACGTCGGAGTGAGGTTGGAGGGGCGGGCCAGATCCAATCTGGCGGCAGTCTCTCGGTGTCGATGAAGGCCGATGGAGCGGATCTGGCTTTTGCTCCGCTTGGAGGATGTGGTTGCTCTCGGCGGCGATGTTGGTGGAGGTCTGGTTCGCGCTCTCTCGGCAGTGCGGGTGGTGTTGGACCACGGCTACGCGGCTTCGGCGGATTTGCTGCGGTGACGGCGGTGCGAGGCTTCAGGAACGGTGCTGTCCGGTACCTCGTCGGAGTGGAGATGTGCAACATTACGGATGAAAATCCTGTCCGGTTCTGGCCGGCCGGCGTCGATGGCACCCGCGGGTGTCGTTCCCTCTCTGGAGGCGACGTCGAGTGTGTCGCCATCTTCCTTGTGCTTGGTGTTGGCAGTTGTCTCCGGGCGAAAGCCTTGGTCCTCTGGAGCGGCACGATGGCGGCGTCTATGACGTCGTTTCTCTGTTGGGAGCCTCGTGCGAGGAGACTGAGTTTTCTGTTGGCGCTCCTCCAGTGTTTGTCGTGGCCCTGACCGCTCACCTCCGGCGCTATGTATGGTCGTCGCGGATGAATCCAAAGGAAGCTGGAGTTGTTTTTCTTCGGAGGTGTTCGGCGTCGATCAAGACGCGGCGAGGTGTTTCGGTTTTGGGCAGGTTTTTCCGTGTTGTAGTTGTGTTGCTGTGTGTGGCTGTCCTGAGGATAGCCGGATGTGATGTTGTGCTACGCTCATTGTTCGCAGCGAGTGGTAGATGTCATGTACTAATTTTCTCTCCTTTTATAAAGCTATCGTACGCAATTTGCATACTTTCGAATTTTTTTTGCTTAAATGGATGTATTTCTTGTATTGAAATTACATATGCATAAATCTGTTTGAGCGACATCCGTTTGAACATGTATATCCAAACGAAGGGATTACAAGCTATGGTTATGTATGTTTCGAGAATGCGTAACAAGCCGGCTCATGGGTCTAGGTGGGGTTCACGGAGACCATGCTATATGGACGACCAACTTCCCTACTCTTGTAATAGCATAATTAAGGTGGATTCGTAAACCTTTCGCAATCGTTTAGACTGAGCTGTTCGGACCGCGGAAGCCATCCAACACGATTCTTTATCGGTCCGTAAGGCGGTGTGAACGTGATTTCTTCCACAAACTGGAGAAAAACATGAGGAGATTTACGGGAGTCCGGAACAATCCCACACACGCTTCTGTCCGCCCTAACCCATCAAAACCCCATCACCCGCCCCTCCCGTGCTTTCCTTCCGATGCACGCGCCGCTTACCGCGCCGCATTCATCCCGGCCCAGAGCACGCGGAGGCCGGCATTGATGTCACGATGTGAGCGGAAGGATGGAGGACGACGCTGACCGACATGACCTCTCGATAGCCACCGCTTCAATGCGGACACAAGTTTCGAGGAACCAACTTCGGCCGTTGCGACGCATTGAAGCGGCCGACTAGCCCTTCCATGGCCTGGCCGCAGCTATTTAAACCGTGCTCCGACGCCGTCCACATCGCATCCTACTCCTTCCCTCCCCGCCCATCTTCCTCGACATCTCCGGCGATGGGCAAGTCGTGGGTGTCGGGGCTGGCTGGCAGTTCCGGGGCGGGATCTAGCAGATCATGGCGACGCCGCCCTCAAACTCCGGGGGCCGTCGTCCTCCTTGGCTGGCGGCGACTCGACGCGAGCAGAGACCGTCATCTCCTCCGGCGACGAGGAGGACCAGCAGCCGACGTAGCCGCAGCCAGCACCGGCGCTGCCTCGCCAGGTCTACGCCGCCACCGCCGCCGAGTTCGCGGAGTAGATGGAGCTGATGCTCCGTCACTCCGTTATCCACATCAACGGCATGGCTCCGCCACCGAGGGCGCTCCTCCCCGTGAAGCCAGAGCTGGCATCTCCTCCATGCTCTCCACCACAGCGCAACCATGGTGTCCAAATCTGACGCCGCGTGAAGGAAGAGCGGCTCTCGCCGCCACCTCGGCGCGTCAAGGAGGAGCCGCTCTCGTCGCCGCCCCAGTGCGTCGTGAAGGAGGAGCGCCGCACGCCACCACCTCGGTCCTTCGTAAAGGAGGAGCGTTGCGCCGCCGCCCCTGCCCAAGGCGCGCGGTCGCTTTATCCACTACCTCAGCGGCGGCGGCAGCTCCTCGTCGTCCTCCCGGAGCACCATGACGGCGCGGGAGTACGCCGACCGGGAGCAGCAGTGGCAGGATAGCCGCAACGCTGCACCGGCCCAAGTTCGTGGACTCGGACGTCCTCCCACCACACATCGCGGTGGATCCCGGACCTGGCGTACGCCTGGGGCATGGACCGCTCGATGACGATGTCGGAGACGACCAAGCGCCGTCTCCGCCGCCTCGACGGGAAGATTGCCAGGTACGGCGAGGAAAGGTCCATCGCCGATATCGACACCGCCAACGACGCCTCCTCCAATGACCGCCGCCCTCTCCCCTAGCCCACGTCCTCGATGGCCGCGGCCGCATTGTGCACGGCACAGGAGGAAGCGGAGAGGATCATCCGCGAGCGTCAGGCGGCCAGCAGGAAGCCCTGCCGCGACACCGCCACCTTCCGCCGCCCCAAGCCCGACGACGACGACGACGACGACGGATCGGGTGCCGATGATGGAGGAGCCGCCGACCAGCCCGACATGGCCTACGAGGTCACCGTCAAGTATAAGATAGTTTAGAGTTTTATTTTAGGGTATTTAGTTGACCGGACGAAATATCGTCGGGTTTTATGTATAAGTTGTCCTAATTTCAATGAAATCTGCCATATTCATATCAAAATTCTTCCGATTTGATTGAATTTCGTCCGATTAATTTGAGTTGTTGTGAAAATATATGCGACTACGGTCGGATGGCATCCTTCCACATCCGTATTCATAGACTGGTCCCCCGTCTGCGACGGGATGTAGGACGATTTTTACAGTTTGCCATTGGAGATGGCTTAACACCGGCGGTTATGTATGTCATGTCTTAATGGGGCTCAATCCTTCGCGTGACACCAGTACATCGTCATCGACAACATGCAACCCGATGGTCTACATGGTTTTGCTCGACTTCAACTACACCCATTCGTTGACTGCAGCCATGGACGACGACTTGGATATATGGAGACGATAAGAAAGAGATGATCTGACAACTGCTTGTGGCTGCAGGTCACTTCATCTTTTTTTTTTGAACAAGAGAAGGCACCAACAGGTGTCAATTTCATTCAGCTCATTGACAAAGTACATCAAGCATTACATAGACCTGCCAAGAAATTGAAAGAAAGAGAAGCAGAGTCTAAGGCTATGAGCTGAGGAACTATCCTGGAAGACAGAGAGGGAAAAAAACCCAACTGATGAACAACATGATCAGAAGAACAGAAAGACAGGCAACAGACAGCCTAAAACAACAAGTGTGCCAAACGAAGATGACTTGAAAGTGTACTGAAGCACCCGAAGGCAGGTGTAATACAAGCCTCTAAATTTAATCCTGCAGAGCTTAAGACGTCAACTGGCCTCAGTTTGGCGAACTCTGCAAAATGCACAACATGGAAGAGGATTCCTTTTCCTGTGAGAAACCAGCAGGGAAATTTGAAAGAAGGGGCAGCACAGGACAAGAAACTTGAGAATGAGTAGCAGCAAAACAAGAGAGTTGAGTGTGCCTATCAGAATGAAAAACCTGTTGCCCAAGATTATGAGCAATATCATTGATTTCTCTAGAAATATGAAACACACGCGGTTGCAAATTAGATGTGCATTTGAAAAAGCTAGCGAAAGACTTTCTAATATTCCAAGGGGTGGCAGAATCACAAATATTACTTGAGGCAACAGCCAAAGCTAAAGCAAGGCAATCCAAAAGAAAAGTGGGCTGCGCAATATTAAGTTGAGAAGCAAGATGAGCAGCAAAAGAAAGAGCCAATGCTTCAGCTTGCAGAGGAGTAGAAGTAGGAGAAGCCGAAGCTTGAACTTGCACATTAATTTCCTTTTGGTTGAAGGGCATAGAGATGTACACTCCCATACCTGTAGCAACCTCTCCTTGCAACAACCCTGGAACTTTCTTGATCCTAAAAGCAGCATCCGAATAGATCTTAGGGCCAACAATTAATAGATCTGTCTTAAGCGTTCTACCTTGCATAGGGAGCTAATTAGGAGGCAATTGATTATGAGCTTGGTCCTGCTTCGAAGGTAAACATGGAAGATTATCATAAGAATCAGAAGCTAAAGCAAGAGCTGCAATATGAACTTGGTGGGGAAGAGCCTTTTTTCTATCAAAGAGAAAATCATTTCTAGCCTTTCAGAGACACCACAAAAATTTAAAACACTAGAAATAGAACCATGAGGATGTCCCATACGAAGCAAGTCAAAAAGAACAGAACGCATAGTGGAATGGCCCTGAATTAAAGCATTCGATCGAAGGAACCAAAGAAAGGAAAATCAAGCCGCACGGGAAAAGTTGCACAGAAAAATAGATGGAACTCATCCTCTTGCTGGCCACAACGACAACAATTGTTAAAAATATGAATGGAAAAACGACCAGCTCGCAAACCCGTAGGCAAGGCCTTTCTAAGCAATCTCCAAGCGAAAGTTTTGACCCTAGGAAGCAAATCCTTCTGTTTCCAAATTAATTTGAGAAAATCTAACAAATCCAAAGGAAGAGTAGCAGGCGCATTTCTGGGATTAGCATGAATCTCCTATAAACAGAGTTTATATGCAAATTTAGAAGAACAAATTTCATTAGGGGTAAGATCCCAACAAAGCAAGTCTGGTTTTTCGTCATCAATCTCTACTATTAAAGGAGAATCGAACGTCGTGATGGTTCGACCTCTCTATTCCCTCAGTCCCGCCTCGTGCGCTCGCAACTTCCACCGCGCGCGATTCATACAGAAAGAAAATTCCAGCGTAAACAAAGGAGACGATACGAGAAAAACGAGAAAAGAAAATAGCGGCGATCCACGCACGCACGTTCCCCTCCTCAATCCGCAACTACCGCTTCAACAGTCGTATCGTATCCAGCGTGTCCACCCTTCCCTCGAGCCTCGACCTTCCCAGCGGCCTCCCCTCCTGTCCTCATCCCTCTCCCTCTCCCTCGAGATTTGACCTCTCCAGCGGCTTCAATCTTGGCCCACAGTCCATGCGAGGCATGAAGACGGCAGCGAGGCGACTGTGAAGCAACCGAGGTGAGGATCAGAAGGAATATAAAGTGCTGGGATAAAGCATCAGCTCGGTGTGGTGACCTTGTGGCTGCGCCATTAGCCACCGAAGGTGAAGGCCTTTCTTCCCTACATATCTTCCTCCCCTCGATGTCTAAGGCACCAGGGCGCATCCGTCTCCTCGCCGTTGCTACATCATACAGTAGCAGCCATCCGTCTCCTCGCCAGGGCTACATCATACAGTAGCAGCCATGGTTAATGCTACTGGCGCATCTATCTCTCCAATGTGCTCCCTCTATAGACTACAGTAGCAGCCATGGTCTCCCGTACTCCCTCTGTAGACACGCATTGTGGTGATTGGGGAGTAGGCAACGGAGACTGATACAGGCAAGCTCCAACCGAGCTGAGGATGTAAGTTCACTCTGTCTGTGACTACAGGTTCAGTTATGCTTTATTTACTGTGTTTTTGCAGTTGGATGCCCAATAATCCGGAAGAGATTTATAGATCAGGTATAGCATAATCAGTTAGAATTATGTCTATGAGTCGAGGTTATCTCCCTTCCTTTCATCGATATCAATTTTGTATGTGTCATCGATCAAGGTTCGCTAGAGGGTCTAGAAAGTTCCACGTTGTTGGGCAGATGATTTTCTTTTGAGAGGCTGGGCAGAGGATTTCTGTCAAGTGATACACACAACATACCTGAGGCTGCTCCTAATTCAGGAATTAAGGTTCAATAACTTATCGGCGTGTTTGGTTTGGACAAAAAGTGTGGCTTCCGAATACAGCGACTTCCGAAACCGTAGCCAGCTTTGGTTTCCCTCGCCATGTATTCCGTTACAGTGTTTTCTGATATATTTTCCCTCGCCATGTACACCACTGATGTACTTTCCCTTTCTTGTCTATGCAGGCCATCTGATTTCCAAAAGCTCCCTGATTTGAAGGTTGGCTAGGCTTGACAGCCTTTACTGTCTTTATGAGTGCCACCATACAAGTCACACTTCAGAATTTTTTTTGAAGGTATATTTTTGAGGTAATATCACTTGTAGTCACAGAACTTACACTGAAAGTGCAGTTTGATGCTAAAATTTAAAAAATACAGATTTTTGGTCATCTAACTTGTGTTTAGATACAAATACGGTCGCTCCGGCTATCTGCGCGCGTATCCGCCGCTGGCGTGGCATGTCATGCATGCACAACCCCACTATCAGCAACATTTATGCTTCAATGTGCCACGTGTTTTTTTACAGACCCCCCTCAAATTTATTTAATTATGAACAAAGACCCTCAAATAAATAAAAAAGGATGCAGCTGATGGATTCGAACCCACGACCACCAAATAATACACTTGCATGAAAATCCACCCCACCAGCGCAGCTTAATCTTAAAAGTGTTCTACACTAAATAGTACTTCTTACATTATGAGACGGAGAGAGTATTTGATTATACACATATAAGCCCCAGCTTAAGCTGAATGCCGGGTGGAACACGGCTGCGGTCAACGCTGTCAACACATGAGATAACCACTATACCAAGTACCTACTTGTGTTCATAAAAAGAAACACAGAATTTTATATTTCCAAATATATTTTTTCAAACTGAATTTCCATTAAGAGAAAAAATTGTTACGCCCGAAATTTTTGAATTAAATGTGAGAAACTAGTCTAACAATACAGGGACGTATAATCCTCATATAGGCATACAATCAGACCCTCTTTTAGGAAATATTATTTTTTGTGTTATTCATGCTCATTTAACTTTTTTTCATTATTGAAAATATTGTTCTCAGTGCCGCAACAATGAATTGGACTCGTGACTTTCCATAGGAAAGGAGTCGGGCTGACCAATGTACATGAATCACTTATTTAAAGTCACGTGTTAAACTACATATATTTAGACATTTTTAAATTGAATTAAAATTTTATTTAGAAATTTCGAGCGAGAAAGACCCAGAATTGACGAGATATCTCGAAAACTGGATTTTGCAGCCCCTTCCAAAAAAAGGAATAAAAAAACCTTGCCCGTGAACAAGTTTGTGTATGTTTTCGGTTAAACATTATACATTTTGACGCATTTTTTAATTCGAATTTCATTTGAAAAATTCTGGCAAGAAAAGATATTTCAGAAACCTTTATTTCTGGCCGAACCAAGGCAAATGGAATCAGGAAAAACAATGTGCGTTCTATAAGAGTAAATGTATCTCCATAGAGGCACTAAATTGTGCTTGGTAGAGTGCTTTGCTAGTGCGTGCGCGTATATGAAGTTGCGAGCTCGAATCCCTGCCTTCTTTGTTTCTCATTTCTCACACCCACATCTTGCTGACAAGTGGAAACCATACGTATAGAGCGAGGGGTGTTTCTACCAAAAGACATGCGGGCGCGTTGCACCAATTTGTTTCAGCCACCGACAATGGGCCATGCATCGCTGGCATGCCAAGCAAGCACGGGTATGTCCGGATACGGACGAAGTGACCGTATTTGCACGAGATGACAAGTTATGTGACCATAATTCTGTATTTTATAAGTTTTGTAACTAAACTGAACATCGAGCACAAGTTGTATGAACATCGAGCGCCAGCTTTGGTTTCCCTCGCCATGTATTCTGTTACAGTGCTTTCTGATATATTTTCCCTCGCCATGTACACCACTGATGTATTTTCCCTTTCTTGTCTATGCAGACCATCTGATTTCCAAAAGCTTCCTGATTCGAAGGTTGGCTAGGCTTGACAGCCTTTACTGTCTTTATGAGCGCCACCATACAAGTCACACTTCAGAATTTTTTAAGGCATATTTTTTATGCACTAAACTAGGGATTATTGGAACCGAGTAATTAATTCCCTGAATATTGGATTGCAACAGAAGAGTCCAAGAAACTCAAAGACTTTGTCGCTGAGGCTAAGAAGAATATGCTTTGCGTCATACCGGCAGTTGCCAAAAGGATGCTACACAAGGTCTTTTTTTTTTGGTTCATCAACTTGCTTGTTGACATTGAGGCAAATCAGCTTGATGAATGGAACACATTTCAAAATAAACGGCTAAAATTTACCTTTGACAAGTACGTGGATTTTTTTCTTACCATCTATCTGTCTGATCTGCATCACTAGCTTTTGTGTTTATTTATTGTAGGATAGTATAAGCTCCTCCCTTCATTATATTCTCTTTATGCAGTCAAGAACACGTCACTGATTACTCTCTTTCACAACCGGCCACTCTTGATCACAGTCTAGGTTATGCACAATGTGTCACAAATGCGCGAGCACGAACTGCTTGGAGCCACCGGAGACCTCCTCCTCCGAGGGGAGGTGAGACGGGAACGACGGAACCAGGACTCCAAGATGGTGTCCCCAAGAAGGGAACGACCACGATAGCCGCCACCATCCGATCCCAAAGATCGGGTTTTCACCCGGAGCAACTTGAAGGAGAAAGGCCACCGCGACGGAGCCTACAAGAAGGATACAGTGTCCACGGACGCCGCCACCGTCAGTCAATACAAGATTGGGCAGGTGATGAACCCCAGCACGTCCACCCGTCCGATGCAACCTAGCTCCGTCAACCACCAGCGACCACCCACCCGCGTGGCCATGGCCGCTCGCCCGCACCCGAGGCGCAAGTCCCGCCCACGAACGTCGTGCCTCCCGACGCCGGGGCCGCCAAGTGACCAGCTTTGTGCCAACGGGCGCACCCGACCGAAGAAACCACGGCATACGTCCCGCCTCGAGCAACGCCGGAGTTGCGCCAGCCCACACATGGCCGGGGAACGGGTGAGGAGGGGGAGCGGATGCATCGGGGCCGGCACATCCCCATGCCAGCGACGGGTGGCCTGGGCTCGGCATCACATCCCCGTGCCAGCGACGGGTGGCCCGGGCTCGGCGGTGCCTCCCGTCCCTCCAGCATATCTCCCCACCGAACAACTCGGTGTCGCCCCACCTCGGCGGCGACCGCAGCTCCACGCGAGGCCAACAACATACACCCGCCCGCCGGCAAGGAGAGATCCCAAGGGTCGCCACCAATCACGAAGGAAGCTTACTGAGGAGCCCATCTGCGCGGCCCGCTGTCGTCCAGCCGCCGAAGCTTCGGATCCCGGCCAGCCCGCCCACCGGCCAACCGCTCCCGCGTCGCACCACCACCCGTCGTGGCCATGGCAGGGGCAGAGACCAGCTGCCCGCGCCGCCGGGCCCCAGATCCGGCCTCGACCCCACCGGCCCTGGCGACCAAGGCACGCCCGCCACCGCCGCGCCGGTCACGCCGCCAGCAGGCTCCAGCTCGTCGCCTCGCTGTCGCGCTCACCGCCAGCGCCGCATCCCAGGCAGGCGCCTCGACCCGCCGAGGAGACAAGGCAGCCCCGCCGCCACCGGCGCCTACCAGGCTTCGCCCGGCGCACCCTCTCTGGCGGCGAGGGAGAGGAGGGAGGAGGAGGGGAAGCCCACCGGCAGCACTAGGGTTTCTCCCGTGACGCGCACACGGGGCGCGTCGCGGGAGCGAGTCTATACCTTTCCTCTCACGTCACCCTCTTCGCGTACCTCTTCGACAGTCCCATCTCTTGCATGCACCTATTCAAATTGCTGACCGTCAAAAAGAGCATCAAAAGAATCTTTGATGAAATAATAATATTTTGTACCAGTACAGGATTTATAAGCAGTGCTTAGAGATGGTGACGATAATGAAGGTGGAAGGAAGAAGGGTAGGGGAGAAAGATGATGCTTTAATTATCTTCTTGCAAGGAGATGGCCGATAACGAGATATGAAAATTGCCGAGGGGGAAATGCGCGGGGTCAAAGAATGATTCTGTTGTTGTATGGAAAAACTACATTTGATTACAACACACTTTTTTAATTAGAATATATGTTTAAGCATTGTTTTTTTATGCCGTGGCAACGCACGGGCGTTCAACTAGTAATTTCAGTTTGAACAATGAGAGAGGCCAAAGGTTGCTGGAAAAGGGAGAAAAGAAGATCATGATTCCAACTTTTTTGACCTGGAAGCCAAAGATCTTTAACTAAAGAAGGATATATAAAACCAGGTTGTTGAGCAATAAGATGATCATGAACCGAGCTCCAAAGAGTGCACCAAGGTGTGCTCCAAATTGAAATATTACCTTGAGATAATTGATAAAAAGAATGAGCTTTAAGTTTAGGCAACAATTTCAAAATAGAGGCCCAGAAAGCTGATTTGGGAGAAATAGCAGTAGCTGTCCAGATAGAAGCATCATGAAAGTACTTAGCCTTAAGCACAAGATGCAAGTAAGAAGAAGGGAACTTGGCTAACCTCCAGGTAGCAGAAAGAAGAAGACTCTCATTAATAGCTTTTAAATTTCTGACACCTAAGCCACCTTCATCTTTTGAATTGCAAATGTCATTCCATGCTCTAAGGCAAAGACTCGTTTTGAGTCATTTTCTCGAACACCTGTCCACCAAAAATTCCTAATAACAGCAGTAAGCTTAACAATGAATTTCTTCGTAAACAAGATATTAGCCATGTAATAGACAGGGATAGCCGAGAAAACCGAGCGAATCAATTCAAGTCTGTCAGCATGAGAAAGCATGTTAGCTTTATAAGTGGGCAACTTATTCAGAAATTTGTCTAGAACAAAGTTATATGCAGCAGCTCTATTTTTTGCAGGAAGAACAAGTGGATGACCAAGATGAGTGAAATTGCTATCCAAATTAGAAACAGGGAAAATCTGCTTAATATCCTGCATCATAGCTTGAGGAACATGAGAACTGAAAAGAATGGCTGATTTGGCCCAATTTGGAGTTTGACCTGAGATAGAACAAAAATGATTAATAAGATGAGCAATAGTGTGAGCCTCTTGAAGACTGGCTTGCCCACAAACCAACAAGTCATCTGCAAATAACAAAGAGTGAATTGAAGGGCAATTTGGTCCAAGCGAAATACCCTGCAAATGATGAGCAGCAAGAGCTTCGTTGAGAGCAATAGATAATTCATTGATGGCAATAACAAACAAATAAGGAGACATTGGACAGCCCTGACGAATACCTTGAAAGCTCCTAAACTTATGAGAGGGTTGTCCATTAATCAGCACATAGAACATAGGAGAAGAAACACATGCATGAATTAAATTAATGAAGTGACCATGCAGCCCTTTACGAGCAAGAGCAGTCACAATAAAATTCCATTCTAGACGATCAAAAGCTTTGGCTAGATCTATCTTAAGCATGAAAGCACTGTGTTTCCAAGATTTAAGAGAGAAAGAGTGGCAATCTCCTGGGCAATAATGATGTTATCACTAATACGTCTACCCTCAATGAAAGCTTGTTGAGCAGGATCAATATAATCAGGAAGATGAGGCTTGATCCTATTAGCAAGCGACTTCGCAATGATTTTGTAAACAACATTACAAAGACTAATAGGGCGATAGTCCATGGGAACTTGAGGCACAAGCTTTTTCGGAATAAGAGCAATGTTAGTGTCATTAATATGTGGAGGCAAAATACCAGTAGTGTAAAAATTAATGACAAGTTGAGTGACTTCATCTCCTATCCAGTCCCAGGCCGCCAAATAAAATTCAACATTAAACCCATCTGGCCCTGGAGAAGCATTCAATTTCATTTATTTGAGAATCTGTAAAACCTCATGTTTATCAGGAAGAGCATAGGTAGGATCCAGAGAGTCACTAGGCCAATGTGTATCAAGATAAGGCCTATCAGCATTATTATTGGGAGATGAGAAAATATAACGAAAATAATTAACAAAAGTGTTAGTGATAGCACTAGGTTTGAAATGGATCAAGGTCACTTCATCTATGCCTATTCGTTGCCTCCAACGATTGATTGGGAGCATTGCATAGGATTTTCTTCCGGGCCACTTCAGCTTTTCTTCCTTATGACCATGTTTCTTTTGGATAATCAATACCACGATACATTTATAGTGGCGAATAGTACATGCATTACTGGAATCAGCTTCTTTGTCGTCCGCCATGGCGGACGGCAAAGGCATGGATCACGGACGGCAAACTGTCCGGATGAGCACGTGCCAGCAAAGGCCTTCTTTGTCGTCTGCTTTCTAGAAACGGATGGCAAAGAATTATGCCGTCCGCCGATCGAGGCCAGCAGACGGCAAAGATAGGGGACGGCAGTACTGTGGCGTGAGCGCCGTTAGGGGGTTAACGGCGCTTTTTTGCCGTCCGCTGGCAAACGGCAAAGAGCTCAGCCAGGCAGAACTGGAAAGCTGCCACGTGTCCATCTATGTCGTCCGCCAGCAGACGACAAAGAGGTTTGAATCTTTGCCGTCTGCTGGCAGACGACATAGATGGTCACTTTGCCGTCTGCTGGCGGACGAGAAAATGACCAAATAGGCAGCCAGTGTTCCCAGTTTGCACAGGTGACTGCCACGTGTCCTCTTTGTCGTCTGCTAGCGGACGGCAAAGAGGCTATATATCTCCCGTTTTTATTTAAATCCCATTAATTAGACATGGTTTCAAACAGATATACATGCATACATATCCAACATATCCAACAGCATGTCCAACAACATATTTCATCAAATCCAACAACATAGGTCAACAAAGTCCAACATATCCATATATACATAACCAGAAACAAGTTTCCAACAACATATCCAAACAAGTTTCCATAAACAACAAGGAAGCACCAGAAGAATAGTACACTCCATGAATCCAAGCTTCCTCATGTAAAGCAAATCTGCAAATTGGAAAACATAAAAGTTAGAAGAAGAAGAAGAAGAAGAAGACTAGTTAGAAGAAAAAGAAGAAGAAGACTAGTTAGAAGAAGAAGAAGATTTTTTTTTCTTCTCTTTCTTTTTCTCCTCTCCTCTTCTTTATCTTCTTCTTCTTCTAACTAAGGTAGGTAAAAATTTCATTTTATTGCTAAGCTACGTAAAAATGCTAAGTGTAGGTCATTTTAGAGCTAAGCTAGGTAAATAGGTCATTTTCGAGCTTAGTAAGGTTATTATGTCATTTTCGAGGAAAATAAGCTAAGTCTATATCATTTAGGAGCTAACAAAGATTATCATGCCATTTTTTACCTAAGTATGCTAAGTATGTCATAAATGAACTGAATAAGCTAAGTATAGCTCATTTTTTACCTAACTTAGGTAATTATGCCATTTAGGAGGAAAATAAGCTAAGTATCCATTTGTAAAGCAAAACACTAGAGAAAACTTACCCTCATCACAACAAATGTGATGAAGATCGCAACTAAGGTAACAATTGATCCAACGGCATAATGATACCAAGCCTCATTATCAATGGCATATTTTCTAATCTTCTTAAGCTTCAGGCGGATTGCATCCATCTTCAAGCGCATTGCATTCATCTTCATCTTGTGATCATCGATGACATCGGCAACATACAACTACAATGTCATCTTCTCTTCTTCAATTCTTTTAATTTTTTCTTTCAAATACTCATTTTTTTCAACTAAATTTAACTTCTCGACAAGAGGGTCCGTTTCAAATTCCGGTTCACATACCTCCTAGATTAAAATATCTCTATGTCAACTTGATGGCCATAATTGTCATAAATGCGAAATGCAACAAATAGTTATGAAAGAGAATTTACCACATCCGAATCATAAAGCAGGCGAGGGCCGACCGGGGCGGACATCAAGACCATGGCACTATGTATAAGAAACAATCATACAAAGTAAGAAAATTATAAATAGCAACTATATAAAGCATACAATCATACAAATAACTATATAAATCAAGTACAACGTAAAAATTTGAATACCTAATATTCACTATCGGTAATGACGTGCTCGTCATCATCATTAATAAAAGCATCATCATCATCACTATCGGTACTGACGTGCTCATCATCATCATTAATAAATGCATCATCATGTGGAAGGCCACCTTTACGTAATTGTTCAAGCATTGACAGGTCATCTGCAGCAGTAACTTCTTCTTCTTCCGGCTCTTCTTGTTCCGGCTCAGGGGTGAAGTCGGATTCACTATCGTTGTCTAGTTCAATATTCTGGGTGGAGTAGAGCGGTTCTTGAAACTTTTTTGGAAAGACGTGTTTTTTGGAAGAATTCTCCTTCGTTATATGTGTCTTGGTTAATGTGAGGTTCATAATACTTTTCATTGGGGGGAGGTGGTCTAACACGTGGCGGCACTTCATAAACGACGTCCCAACCACTGAGATTTGGATCACTTTGACAGGCACACAGTAGATAGAAAACTTGGGTTGCCTGTTGAGCCGTAATATAGACATCGGGAACATCCAAATGGGTGCTTTGTTTGATTTCAACTAGCCCTATATGTTCATGAGTCCTTCTAGTCTCCCTCGGCTGGAACCAATAACATCTGAAGACTACGACGTTTGGTGGGTTTTCACCATAGAATTCAAGTTCATAAATTGCTTCAACTCTTCCATAATACTCGATACCTCCTTCGCCGATAGCAGAGACACAACAATTTGTAGACTTTCGGTCGGCCATAGATAGCTCTTTGCCATACGTACGAAAGCGATACCCGTTGATGTCGTATTTGTGAAATGAACGGACCTTATAGTCAAAACCATTAGCTACTTGTCTCAATTCGGCATCCATAATCTCTGAATTAGCCTACAAGTTTAATACGAAAGGATTGTTGCATTAGCCATAAATTAGCCAAAGAAAAGAAAGGGTCTAATGGAAATTACCTTTTTTTGAACCAAGAGATGAAACCGGGATATTCGGCTCCTTGTTTTGCCAGAAGCTCATACTCTTCGACGGAGTCCTTTTGGATCACCGCTCCATACGAGAATATGGCGACGTATCGACTGCATCAAATATCCAGGAATAAGAGAAGTTGAAAGGAATTAGAAGTTGTGAAACAATGTACCGAGATCTTACTCGATGTACGGCCGCACTTCTGTTAGATTGTTGAAGAGATACAGCGAAATGGTCTGCCATTCTTCAACATCCAACCTTACTGGTTTCCAACCACCGGCTGGTGCGAGATTCCCTTTGAATAGGCTGAGGTTGGATTGACCCTTTTGAGGTTCGTCAGCATTGTACCGAGGCTTCGGATTATGCAAATGACGATTTTTGGCTTCGTAGTGTGCTGTCATGAAGTTTGCCGCCTCCTCAGTGATGAATGCCTCCGCCATCGATGCTTCTATTCTATGTTTATTTTTACATTTTGCTCGAAGCATCTTCTGCATCCTCTCACTTGAGTAGCACGAACGATTTTGCACGCCCCCCCCCAATCGTGCCTCGGTCGGGAGATGCAAAATCAAGTGTTGCATTGGATTAAAGAAGCTTGGCGGAAAGATCTTCTCTAACTTGCAGATCAACTCCGGCGCCAACTATTCCATTTCTTCTATGAGGCCAGGCGATAGTTCTTTCGCACAAAGAACACGGAAGAAATAGCTCAGCTCTGCCAGTACTAGCCATTTATCCTCAGGGATGAAGCCACGCAACATCACCGGCATTATCCGCTCAATCCATATGTGCCAATCATGACTTTTTAGACCAAATATTTTCAATTTTTGAAGATTCGCTCCCCTCTTTAGATTTGCTGCATACCCATCGGGGAACATCAACTGCATTTTCACCCACAAAATAATTTCCTTCATAGCTAGCCTTCCAAGATTGAACCATGCCTTTCGCTTCGTCCAATTGATCCCCTTTCCTTTTGGTTCTTTCATGTTTTGTAACGGTCTATCACATAGCTCCTCTTGATCGACTCTAGCCTTAGCATTATCCTTTGATTTCCCTTCTATGCCGAACAATGTACCAAAAATGGCTTCGGCGATATTCTTTTCAGTGTGCATCACGTCGATGCTGTGTGGGCAAAGGAGGTCTTTGAAGTAAGGCACATCCCAGAAGCATGTCTTGTGAGTCCAGGCGTGTTCCTTATTATACCCCTTGAAATACCCTAGACGCTCTGGATCTGGCTCGAGAGCGTTTAACTGATCTAGGGTCTGTTGGCCTGTCAACGCAGGTGGTGCAGAGTGTTTGACAACTCTGCCTTTGATGAAGTTCTTCTTGTCTTTCCTGAACTTATCGCCAGGATGTAGAAACGGTCTATGCAAGTCGAAGCAACTATACTTGCGCCCTGCCGTCAACCAATGAAACTCAAGAGCTCCCTTGCATGTGGGGCACGGGAACCTTCCATGCACACACCAGCCAACGAATAGCGCATACGCCGGCAAGTCATGCGTCGAGTACATGTACCAGGCACGCATTATGAAGTTCTGTTTGCTAAAGGCGTCGTATGTCTTGAACCCATTATCCCAAGCTTCTTGCAATTCGTCCTTAAGCGGCTGCATGTACACATTCATATTCTTCCCAGGATAGTTGGGCCCTGGAATTATCAATGTCAGGAAAATATTCTTTCTTTGCATAATCTACCCGGGGGGGGGGGGAGATTGAGTGGAATGACAAATACGGGCCAACAGTTGTATGGGGTTGCCATCTGACCAAACACACTGAACTCATCTGTGCTAACGGTGACTCGAGGATGCCTTGGATCTGCCCTTTTTTCCTTATGTAATGCATCGAAGCGCTTCCACGCTTCACCATCCGATGTGTGCACCATCATCACATTCCCATCTGCATCTAGTTCGGTTCTTTTGCCCGTTTTGTGCCATGTCATCTGTCTGATCGTCTCTTCGACCATGAAAAGACGTTGAAGTCTTGGTACGATTGGCATATACCGAAGAACATTAACGGGTATTTTGGTCTGCGTCTTCTCACCCATACCGTTGTCTACCATAACATACCTGGAAGAATTGCAAATGGGACAATAGTTCAAGTCCTCATACTGAAGCCTAAATAAGACACATCCTTTCTCACAGACATGTATCTTCTCATAGGGCATCTTAAGAGCACGGAGGATTTTGTCTGACTGGTACAGGTTTGGAGGTAGCACATGGCCTTTGGGTAGAAATCGTCTGAATACTGTCACCATCGCGTCGTAGCATTCTCTGCCCAAGTTGAATTGAGCCTTCAAAGCCATTATTTGTGAGATGGCATCCAGCTAACAAAGCTCAGTGTGCTCATGGAGAGGACGTTTTGAGGACTCCAACATTTCAGTGAAGGCCTTTGCAGATTCCTCCATCTCCTCGTACGAGTCCCGAGCATCGTCAAAGTCTTGCACCATGTCTGCGGTCCCGGTACCATGCTCGTCGGTGCGTCGATGAACCTCGGCTCTGGCACGTTGGGAAGACTCACCATGTAATGTCCAGACCATGTAACCAGGCGTAAAACCAAACTTCTACAGGTCTTTACTCATTTCAAGCTTGTCCCTCTTTTTATAGTTGTCGCAACGGGCACAGGGGCACCAGCTAAATTCCTGGCCATTTGCAAATGCGGCTCTAACAAACCCCTTGGTTTTTGTTAACCATTCCTCGGTCCAAACTTTCTGAATAGTGTAACCGGTGTACATCCATGCACGATCACTCATATTGACTTCCTACTGGACACACAAGAAATATATACATAATTAAGCAAACCATATCCATCAGTTCATGGAGTTTGTCAGCTTTATTACGTCCATGCAACCTACACGCTAATAGGTAAAGGTAGGTCCTAATCCCACCCGAGTATGTGTAGATTGGGTTCGTTTTCCCATGCTCTGCTCCGGATCCGACGCAAAATTTTGGCAGCACCTCCCCGCTGTTCTCCTGATACATGTGTCGGCAATAAGCAGAGAGGATGTGTACCCGAAGAACAACAGGGAGGCACTGACGAAATTCTGCATCGGATCCGGAGCAGAGCATATGGGAAAACGAACCCAATCTACACATACTCGGGCTGTCCATGGATAACGTTGGACAATTCGAAAGAATCACGATTATAAATATGCAAATGCATGCATATTTATAGATGTAACCCTTTCGAACGGGAGACGCATAGTGGTTACGCATACTGATGATTGACACCTATAGCTAGCAAGTTTCATCGGGAGACATCATTTGTGCTCACCAACGAACGCAGGGGCGGAGCTCGTCGAACACTAGACCCTCGCGCAGCGACGAAATAACTGCACATTTAAATCCAAAGATGAGTAACATAGCAATTTTGTTTCTTCCGTCGACCTAACTAAATATTGACAACAGGACGAGCGGGTTAGGGGGTCCGTGGCGTCGATGGAACCCTAAATAGCAAGTATCATCGGTGCGAGATACATGTGGCGCTCGGCGTTGAACACTAGATCCACATTCCACAAGTGAAGCCGGCGCCCGGCGTCCCGCAACAATAGTTCTGGTGGCCGATCACGGTCGAACACCATCGCGAATTTGTCTGGCAGCCTCTGCGATGAGGATTAAAGCCAAGTTTTGAAATTTCAAACAACCAAACCGACTTGAGTCAGTTTGGGTGTTTCAAGTTTCAACACTTGCCTTTTAATCTTCATCGCAGAGGCTGCCAGACAAATTCGCGATGGTGTTCGACTGCCATCGACGCCGAGAACAGTTGCTTCCGGCGTCACTTGTGGGACATGGATGTAGTGTTCGACACCGACGGCCACATGTATCTCGCACCGACGATACTTGCTATTTAGGGTTCCATCGACACCGAGGAACCCCCTAATTAACCCGCTCGTCCCCGGGCGGCCCCTTTTCCTACTTTTTTTCATCTTCAACTTCTACTTCTTTTTTTCATCATCTTCTTCTTCTACTACTTATTGTTCTTTCTTCTTCTTCTTCTTCTTCTTCTTCCTCTTCTTCTTTTTCTTTTTCTTTCATCTTTCTCGATTATTCTTAAAAACAAGAAAAAAACTAAACAAAACTATAAACTAAATGACACCTAAAATAAACTAAATTAACCTAAACTAACCTAAACTAAACTAACCTAATTAACCTAAACTAAACAAACATAAACTGAATCTAAAAAAACAGAAAAAAAACTCACCACGATGAGGGGCAGGGCGGCGACGGGGCGGGGCCGGGCGGTGCGATGCGGCCGGGCGGCGGCGGCTCGGGACGGGGGGCGGGCGGCCGGGCGGGGCTGCATGGGGCGGGCAGGGCGGCGCGGGACGGCGGCGGCGGCTCAGGCACGGGGCCGGGGCGGCACGGGGCGGGCAGGGCAGCGCGGGAGGCGGCGGCCCGCGACGGGGGTGGCACGGGGCGGCGGCGGTGCGGGGTGGCCGGCGACGGGGGTGGCGTGGGGCGGCCGGCGACGGGGGTGGCTGCGCTGGTTAGGGCGGCGGCAGGGGTGAGGGGTGGCGGCGGCTCGGGCAGGGGACGGACAGATCAGAGAGGGCCGAGGGGGCGCGGGCGCGGCCCCTTTTCTGCTAGCTAGCTAGTAGGGCACAACTCTTTGTCGCGGACGGCAAAGAGCGTACCTAGTGGGGTGGGGCCGGGGGGAACGGACGACCTAACGGCCACTTTCTTTGCCGTCCGCTGGCTGATGGCAAAGTACTTTTCCCGTCCGTCAGCAGACGACAAAGAAAATGGTCGTTAGGTCATCCTCGTAAGCCCACCACCCATCCTCTTTGCCGTCCGCTAGCGGACGGCAAAGATATGCTGATGGCAAAGCCTTTCGTTGCCGTCCACTGCTTCTTTGTCGTTCGTTTTACGGTGGTTGATGGCAAATCCTTTCTTTGTCGTCAGCTAGCTGACGGCAAAGAGTCGGTAGACGGCAAGGAAGCTGATTCCAGTAGTGATGGTCCAGTGATTACAAAATAAAATCTAAAAGAAACGATTAAATCTTTGAGATCTTCAAATTCTCTCTTCTTTCATGACACATTATTGTATTTTTCTGAAGGCAGACCTATTGTACTTTTCTGAAGGCAGACATAGAAAAATGACATAAATACCAAACCACAGACTTATAAATACCAACGAGGGTACTTCCATAATTTTAATTTTGAAGCGCAATGCCAAGGCTACGCGCTCGACGCAGTAATCAACCAACATCGGCAAGAGTACCAACATCAGTATTCTCGGAAAAGCAACCGAATAGCCTGGTCGACGTCGCTGGGAACCAAGATTACGAATCACCATTGTCAAGGACTAATAGCGGTAAATTGGTAAGAGACATTATAGATCGCACCATATCTAATAAAGTACAGTTACGACATTCGGACACACCATTACGCTGTGGTGTTCAAGGTGGCATGAGTTGTGAAACTATTCTAAAGGTCAAACTCGTAACTCAAATATTTGCCTCCACGGTCAGATCGTAGAAAATTTTATTTTCTTGTTACGATGATTCTCAACTTCACTCTGAATTTCCTTGAACTTTTCAAATGTTTCAGACTTGTGTTTCATTAAGTAGATATACCCATATCTGCTTAAATCATCTGCGAATGTCAAAAAATAACGATACTCGCCGCGAGCCTCAACACTCATCGGACCGCATACATCAGTATGTATTATTTCCAATAAGTCAGTGGCTCGCTCCATTGTTCCGGAGAACGGAGTCTTAGTCATCTTGCCCATGAGGCATGGTTCGCAAGCATCAAGTGATTCCAAAAGCCCATCAGCATGGAGTTTCTTCATGCGCTTTACACCAATATGACCTAAACGGCAATGCCGCAAATAAGTTGCACTATCATTATTAACTTTGCATCTTTTGACATCAATATTATGTGTATCACTGTGATTGAGATTCAGTAAACCATTTACATTGGATGTAAGACCATAGAAGGTTTTATTCATGTAAACAGAACAACAATTATTCTCTAACTTAAATGAATAACTGTATCACAATAAACATGATCCAATCATATTTATGCTCAACGCAAACACCAAATAACATTTATTTAGTTCCAATACTAATCCTGAAGGTAGAGGGAGTATGCGATGGTGATCTTATCAACCTTGGAATCATCTCCAACACACATCGTCACCTCGCCCTCAACTAGTGTTTGTTCATTTTGTAACTCATGTTTCGAGTTACTAATCATAGCAACTGAACCGATATGAAGTACCCAGGGGCTACTATGAACACTAGTAAAGTACACATCAATAACATGTATATCATATATACTTTTGTTCACTTTGTCATCCTTCTTATCCGCCAAGTATTTGGGATAGTTCCGCTTCCAGTGACCATTTCCTTTGCCGTAGAAGCACTTAGTTTCAGGCTTGGGTCTAGCTTTGGGCTTCTTCATGGGAGTGGCAACTTGCTTGCCATTCTTCTCGAATTTCCCTTTCTTTCCATTACCCTTTTACTTGAAACTAGTGTCCTGCCAACCATCAACATTTGATGCTTTTCTTGATTTCTACCTTCACCGATTTCAGCATCACGAATAGCTCGGGAATCCTTTTCGTCATCCCTTGCATATTATAGTTCATCACAAAGTTCCAGCAACTTGGTGATAGTGACTAGAGAACTCTGTCAATCACTATCTTATCTGGAAGATTAACTCCCACTTGATTCAACCGATAGTAGTACTCAGACATTCTGAGCACATGCTCACTTGTTGAGCTATTATCCTCCATCTTGTAGGCAAAATACTTGTCAGAGGTCTCATACCTCTCGACTCGGGCATGAGTCTGAAATACCAGTTTCAGCTCTTGGAACATCTTATATGCTCCGTGGCGTTCAAAACATTTTTGAAGTCCCGGTTCTAAGCCGTAAAGCATGGTGCACTAAACTATCAAGTAGTCATCATACCGAGCTTGCCAAACATTCATAACGTCTGCATCTGCTCCTGCAATAGGTCTGTCACCTAGCGGTGCATCAAGGACATAATTCTTCTGTGCAGCAATGAGGATAGTCCTCAGATCACGGACCCAGTCCGCATCATTGCTACTATCATATTTTAACTTATTTTTCTCTAGGAACATATCAAAAAATAAACGGGGAGCTACATCGCAAGCTATTGATCTACAACATAGATATGAAAAATACTATCAGGACTAAGTTCATGATAAATTAAAGTTCAATTAATCATATTACTTAAGAACTCCCACTTAGATAGACATCCCTCTAGTCATCTAAATGATCACGTGCTCCATCAACTAAACCATGTCCGATCATCACGTGAGATGGAGTAGTTTTCAATGGTGAACATCACTATGTTGATCATATCTACTATCTGATTCAGGTTCGACCTTTCGGTCTCAGTGTTCCGAGGCCATATCTGCATATACTAGGCTCGTCAAGTTTAACCCGAGTATTGTGCACGTGCAAAACTAGCTTGCACCCGTTGTATGTGAAAATAGAGCTTATCACACCCGATCATCACGTGGTGTCTCGGCACGATGAACTGTAGCAATGGTGCATACTCAGGAAGAACACTTATACCTTGAAATTTAGTGAGGGATCATCTTATAATGCTACGGCCGTACTAAGAAAAATAAGATGCATAAAGGATAAACATCACATGCAATCAAAATATGTGACATGATATGGCCATCATCATCTTCTGCCTTTGATCTCCATCTCCAAAGCACCGTCATGATCTCCATCGTCACCGGCTTGACACCTTGATCTCCATCGTAGCATCGTTGCCGTCTCGCTAACTATTGCTTCTACGACTATCGCTACCGCTTAGTGATAAAGTAAAGCAACTACATGGCGATTGCATTTCATACAATAAAGCGACAACCATAAGGCTCCGGCCAGTTGTCGATAACTTCTACAAAACATGATCATCTCATACAACAATTTATATCTCATCACGTCTTGACCATATCACAACAAAACATGCCCTGCAAAAACAAGTTAGACGTCCTCTACTTTGTTGTTGCAAGTTTTACGTGGCTGCTACGGGCTTCTAGCAAGAACCGTTCTTACCTACGCATCAAAACCACAACGATTTTTTATCAAGTGTGCTATTTTAACCTTCAACAAGGACCGGCCGTAGTCAAACTTGATTCAACTAAAGTTGGAGAAACAGACACCCGCTAGCCACCTGAGTGCGAAGCACGTCGGTAGAACCAGTCTCATGAACGCGGTCATGTAATGTCGGTCCGGGCCGCTTCATCCAACAATACCGCCGAATCAAAGTAAGACGTTGGTGGTAAGCAGCATGACTATTATCGCCCACAAGTCTTTGTGTTGTACTCGTGTATATAACATCTATGCATAGACCTGGCTCGGATGCCACTGTTGGGGAACGTAGTAATTCAAAAAATTCCTATGATCACGCAAGATCTATCTAGAAGAAGCATAGCAACGAGACGGGAGAGTGTGCCCACGTACCCTCGTATACCGAAAGCGGAAGCATTTAGTAACGCGGTTGATGTACGTCTTCACGATCCAACCGATCCAAGTACTGAACGTACGGCACCTCCATGTTCAGCACATGTTCAACACGATGACGTCCCTCGAGCTCTTGATCCAGTTGAGGACGAGGGAGAGTTTCGTTAGCACGACGGCGTGGCGACGGTGATGATGAAGTTACCGGCACAGGGCTTCACCTAAGCACTACGACGATATGACCGAGGTGTTAAACTGTGGAGGAGGGCACCGCACACGGCTAAGAGATTGTCTGTTGTGCTTTGGGGTGCCCTCCTGCCCACGTATATAAAGGAGGGGGGAGGAGGAGGCCGGCCAAGGGGGAGGCACGCCAGGGGGGAGTCCTACTAGGACTCCAAACCTAGTAGGATTCGCCCCCTTTCCTTCCAACGGAGAGGGGGTAAGGGGAAAGGAGGGAGAGGGAGAAGGAAAGAGGGGGGTCGCACCCCCTCCCCTTGTCCAATTTGGATTGGGGCAAGGAGGGCGCGCCCCACCTCCTGTGGCCTGCCTCCTCTTCTCCACTATGGCCCATTAGGCCCAATAACTTTCCCGGGGGGTTCCGATAGCCTCCCGGTACTCCGATAAATCCCCGAACCTTATCGGAACCATTCCGATGTCCGTATTGTAACGCACACGATGCGGCTATATCTCCCACGTGTCGAGGCACGACTTAGAGGCATAACCGCATAGTGGTTTTGTCGCAAGAAGGGTCATCTTTACACAATCCCATGTAATGAACAAGAATGGGATAAAGAGTTGGCTTACAATCGCCACTTGAAAAAGATATGGAATCAACATATGAATTAGAAGCAACTCGAATACCACGATACAAAATAAAACAAAGTATTGGCTTGCAAAATAAGCCGGAACAAACATATGATAGATATTTCGTCCGAAGTTTTCGTGGTGGGGCCCACACGGGCTCAATCGTACAGCACCATCATGTACAAGGCTGTGCACATGACATACGAAGCGTCCCCGAGTCGGCAAAGCCATGGACTCTTTAAGACACAACGAGACCACTGTAAAATCAACCGTGGAAAGGCGGACCACTAGATGTCGAACCCCAATCTCATATCATGCGTCTGTCGGAAAGATATCCTAAGGCTACTTGAATTCCCACTTATAAACTCCCGAAACTTTCTGGTTATGCAATCTGGTGTAAGGGATACAGGGGACACAAAATATATCACCCAAACTAGCAATCCCTAGATCCAGCTGTATCCATCCGTCAACACATAACCAAGAAACCTTCGGAAATCGTTTACCTCAACCTTCGAAAAACATCCGTTATACAAGTTATGGCAATACTCCCGAACTCCCGCCCCAGTACTGGGTGGCGTCGAGGTGATCTCACCAACAACTGCATAAAAGAGATTTCGATGTCGGCGAAACTCAGGTATTCCAGAACTGCAACGATAAAATTGTACGACAACACCTCGGAGCTCAACTCCCCGGGACACTGCCACAACCCCTAAATGTCAGGAGGCACCAAGAACAATGTTCTCGTCACAAAGCCATCGGAACGATTCCAAGGTACAACGCCAGCGATTCGATCAAGCAGGGGGCTCCTAAGTTGGAATCTCTTAGCCGATGGCTTTGTGACGAGAACATTGTTCTTGGTGCCTCCTGACATTTAGGGGTTGTGGCAGTGTCCCGGGGAGTTGAGCTCCGAGGTGTTGTCGTCACAATTTTATCGTTGCAGTTCTGGAATACCTGAGTTTCGCCGACATCGAAATCTCTTTTATGCAGTTGTTGGTGAGATCACCTCGACGCCACCCAGTACTGGGGCGGGAGTTCGGGAGTATTGCCATAACTTGTATAACGGATGTTTTTCGAAGGTTGAGGTAAACGATTTCCGAAGGTTTCTTGGTTATGTGTTGACGGATGGATACAGCTGGATCTAGGGATTGCTAGTTTGGGTGATATATTTTGTGTCCCCTGTATCCCTTACACCAGATTGCATAACCAGAAAGTTTTGGGAGTTTATAAGTGGGAATTCAAGTAGCCTTAGGATATCTTTCCGACAGACGCATGATATGAGATTGGGGTTCGACGTCTAGTGGTCCGCCTTTCCACGGTTGATTTTACAGTGGTCTCGTTGTGTCTTAAAGAGTCCATGGCTTTGCCGACTCGGGGACGCTTCGTATGTCATGTGCACAGCCTTGTACATGATGGTGCTGTACGATTAAGCCCGTGTGGGCCCCACCACGAAAACTTCGGACGAAATATCTATCATATGTTTGTTCCGGCTTATTTTGCAAGCCAATACTTTGTTTTATTTTGTATCGTGGTATTCGAGTTGCTTCTAATTCATATGTTGATTCCATATCTTTTTCAAGTGGCGATTGTAAGCCAACTCTTTATCCCATTCTTGTTCATTACATGGGATTGTGTAAAGATGACCCTTCTTGCGACAAAACCACTATGCGGTTATGCCTCTAAGTCGTGCCTCGACACGTGGGAGATATAGCCGCATCGTGGGCGTTACACGTATATAACCTTCCAATATATCAATCTTTACATCTCGACCATTTCGAGACTCCTCGTCATGTACGTGATCTCATCCGGGACTCTGAACAAACTTCGGTCATCAAATCACATAACTCATAATACAAATCATCATCGAACATTAAGCGTGCGGACCCTACGGGTTCGAGAACTATGTAGACATGACCGAGACACATCTCCGGTCAATAACCAATAGCGGAACCTGGATGCTCATATTGGCTCCTACATATTCTACGAAGATCTTTATCGGTCAAACCGCATAACAACATACGTCATTCCCTTTGTCATCGGTATGTTACTTGCCCGAAATTCGATCGTTGGTATCATCATACCTAGTTCAATCTTGTTACCGGCAAGTCTCTTTACTCGTTGGTACTTTCCCTCTACGGTGGTACTTTCCCTCGCTAGACGCCATACTCTCCTAGGTTGTGAAACCAAGGCTATGACCACCAAAAGCTATGGAAATCAAAGCAAATGGAGACCAAAGCTCTGATACCACTTGTAGGATCGGAAGTATGTCTAGAGGGGGGGTGATTAGACTACTTGACCAAATAAAAATCTAGCCTTTTCCCAATTTTAGTTCTTGGCAGATTTTAGCAACTTAGCACAACTCAAGCAATCAACCTACACATGCAATTCTAAGAGTATAGCAGCGGAATGTAAAACAATTGCATATGAAGGTAAAGGGATGAGTTTGAGAGAGCAAACGCAATGTTGACACGGAGATTTTTTATCCGTGGTTCCGATAGGTGGTGCTATCGTACATCCACGTTGATGGAGACTTCAACCCACGAAGGGTAACGGTTGCGCGAGTCCACGGAGGGCTCCACCCACGAAGGGTCCACGAAGAAGCAACCTTGTCTATCCCACCATGGTTGTCGCCCACGAAGGACTTGCCTCACTAGGGTAGATCACGAAGTAGGCGATCTCCTTGCCCTTACAAACTCCTTGTTCAACTCCACAATCTTGTCGGAGGCTCCCAAGTGACACCTAGCCAATCTAGGAGACACCACTCTCCAAGAAGTAACAAATGGTGTGTTGATGATGAACTCCTTGCTCTTGTGCTTCAAATGATAGTCTCCCCAACACTCAACTCTCTATCATAGGATTGGATTTGGTAGAAAGAAGATTTGAGTGGAAAGCAACTGGGGGAAGGCTAGAGATCAATATTTATGTGGTTGGAATGGAATATCTTGACCTCAACACAAGTGTAGGTGGTTCTCTCTCAGAAAATATGTATTGGAAGTGTAGGCATGTTCTGATGGCTCTCTCCATGAATGAAGAGGGGGTGGAGGGGTATATATAGCCTCCACACAAAATCTAACCCTTACACACAAATCACCAAACTCGGTGGGACCGAATCATTAAACTCGGTCGGACCGATTTGGTTCAAAATGTGAACGTTAGGATTCTCGGTGGGACCGACATGTCAACTTGGTGGGACCGATGTCATTAGGGTTAGGGCCTAACGTAATCTCGGTGAGACCGATTACACAAACTCGGTGAGGCCGATTTTGGTAATAGCCAAACAGAGAGTTGGTCAGGCAAACTCGGTGGGACCGATTCGCTCATCTCGGTTGGACCGAAACGTTACGAAAAGGAAACAGAGAGTTTGCATTGCAATCTCGGTGGGACTGATCGCTCATCTCGGTTTGACCGAAACGTTACGAAGGGAAACAGAGAGTTTGCAACCTCATCTCGGTGAGACCGAGATCCCTATCGCTGAGACCGAAATGATTAGGGTTTCTGGCAGTGGCTATGTCAACTGAACTCGGTGGCTCCGGATGGAAAGAATCGGTGGGGCCGAGTTGGACTTTTTGGTTTAGGACATATGTGGATATGAGAAAGTAGTGGAGGGTTTTGGAGCATATCACTAAGCATTTTGAGCAAGATCCTCATTAAGCAACACCTCATCCCTTCTTAATAGTATGGGACAATTGCATTTTTACCCCTAGTTGGTTCCTACCCACGGGTTTTGCCCTTACTTTTCGAGCTTGCTCAGTTTTGCCCTTACTTTTTCCGTCATGGTCCCTCGAATGCCCTTTGACCGTTTGACCAAAACTTTGAAAATTCATAACTAATTTATATGAACTCAGAAAAATGAAAATAAGATATCAAAACGTTTAGATAAACATTACCTTTATGTGCATGTCATTTGCAGTTACGACAAAAGCACCCTTTAAACTACCTGAGGTAATTAATGTTATTAACATTATTAAAAATAAAAAGGTATAAACAATATTTTTTTCATGAATAAAAACTGCATGCAAATGTAGGTGATGTTTTCTGGACATCCAGATATCTTATTTGCATTTTTCTGAGTTTGTATCATCTTGTTAAGAATGTTCTAACGACTTTGACCATTATTTGGAAACTTCATAACAAGTTGATAAACATCACCTACATTTGCATGTAATTTTTATTCATGAAAAAAATATTGTTTATACCTTTTTATTTTTAATAATGTTAATAACATTAATTACCTCAGGTAGTTTAAAGGGTGCTTTTGTCCTGAATGCAAATGATATGCACATAAAGGTAATGTTTATCTGACTATTTTGATATCTTATTTGCATTTTTGTGAGTTCATATGAATTAGTTATGAATTTTCAAAGTTTTGGTGAAACAGTCAAAGGGCAGTCGAGGGACCTCGACGGAAAAAGTAAGGGCAAAACTGAGCAAGCTCGAAAAGTAAGGGCAAAACCCGTGGGTAGGACCCAACTAGGGGTAAAAATGCAATTGTCCCATAAAGTTAGTATAGCGAGCGTGGAAAAGTGGTGGTACGAGTTGCGAAGTTGTCCCTAAGCAATTGACTACTTTACTAGACCGATAGCAAGTTTTATGTGGGTGAGGCCATTGCTAGCATGTCATCCCTGACTTGGAATTCTATGCACTTATGATTGGAACTATTAGCAAGCATCCGCAACTACTAACGTTCATTAAGGTAAAACTCAACCATAACATTAAGATATATTAGTCCCCCTTCAATCCTGTATGCATCAATTTCTATGCTAGGTTGAAGCTTTGGTCACTCTTGCCCTCCAATACATAGTCCTATCAACATACAACTAACCCTATGGTGTGATCCACGCACGCACTCATATGATGGGCACCAAAGGACAGCAACATAACCACAAGCAAATTAAACCAATCATAGCAATTCACCAATTACCGATTGGACAACGAAAATCTACTCAGACATCATAGGATGGCAACACATCATTGGATAATAATATGAAGCATAAAGCACCATGTTCAAGTAGAGGGTACAGCGGGTTGCGGGAGAGTGGACCATTGTAGATAGATGGGGGAAGGTGATGAAGATGTTGGTGAAGATGACGGAGGTGTTGGTGTAGATTGCGATGACGATGATGGCCCCGGCGGCGTTCCGGCGCCACCGGAAGAGAGGGGGAGAGATCCCCCTTCTTCTTCTTCTTCCTTGACCTTCTCCCTAGATGGGAGAAGAGTTTCCCCTCTGGTCCTTGGCTTCCATGGCATGGGAGGGGCGAGAGCCCCTCCGAGATTGGATCTGTCTCTCTGTCTCTCTCTGTTTCTGCGTTCCTGATTCTGCCCTTTCACCGTTTCTTATATTACCGGAGATCCGTAACTCCGACTGGGCTGAAATTTGGACACGATTTTTATCCGGATATTGGCTTTCTTGCGGAGAAATATGGGCACCAACCGCCTTACGGAGTGGCCACGAGGGCCCAGAGCGCGCCTGACCCCCTGGGGCGCGCCCCTCATCCTCGTGGGCTCCTCGGGCATCGTCTCGCGTTGATTCCACTTCCCAAAATTCACATATATTCCAAAAAAAATCTCCGTCAGTTTTTATCCCGTTTGGACTCTGTTTGATATGGATTTTCTACGAAACAAAAAACATGCAACAAACAGGAATTGGCACTGGGCACTGGATCAATATGTTAGTCCCAAAAATAGTATAAAAAGTTGCCAAAAGTATGTAAAATTTGTAGAATATTGGCATGGAACAATCAAAAATTATAGATACGACGGAGACGTATCAGCATCCCCAAGCTTTATTCCTGCTCGTCCTCGAGTAGGTAAATGATAAAAAACGATAATTTTTTATGTGGAATGCTACCTAGCATAATCTTGATCATGTAATCTAATCATGGCATGAATATTAAGACACAAGTGATTCAAAGCAATAGTCTACCATTTGACATTAAGACAATAATACTTCAAGCATACTAATAAAGTAATCATGTTCAAATCATGCACAACCCCGATGACAAGCCAAGCAATTGTTTCATACTTTTGATGTTCTCAAACCTTTTCAACTTTCACGCAAGACATGAGCGTGAGCCATGGATATAGCACTATAGGTGGAATAGAATATGATGATGGAGGTTGTGTGGAGAAGACAAAAAGGAGAAAGTCTCACATCGACGTGGCTAATCAACGGGCTATGGAGATGCCCATCAATTGATGTCAATGTGAGGAGTATGGATTGCCATGCAACGGATGCACTAGAGCTATAAGTGTATGAAAGCTCAAACTGAAACTAAGTGGGTGTGCATCCAACTTGCTTGCTCATGAAGACCTAGGGCATTTGAGGAAGCCCATCGTTGGAATATACAAGCCAAGTTCTATAATGAAAATTCCCACTAGTATATGAAAGTGATAACTCAAGAGACTCTCTATATGAAGAACATGGTGCTACTCTGAAGCACAAGTGTGGTAAAAGGATAGTAACATTGTCCCTTCTCTCTTTTCTCTCATTTTTTATTTTTCTCTCTTTTTTTAGGCTTCTTTGGCCTCTCTCTCTTTTTTGGGGGATCCTTTGGCCACTTTTATTTTGATAACCTCACATGGGACAATGTTCTAATAATGATGATCATCACACTTTTATTTACTTACAACTCAATATTACAACTCGGTGTCTAGAACAAACTACGACTATATATGAATGCCTCCGGCGGTGTACCGGGATGTGCAATGATCTAGCGTAGCAATGACATCAAAAAAGGGACAAGCCATGAAAACATCATGCTAGCTATCTTACGATCATGCAAAGCAATATGACAATAAATGCTCAAGTCATGTATATGATGATGATGAAAGTTGGATGGCAATATATCTCGGAATGGCTATGGAAATGCCATAATAGGTAGGTATGGTGGCTGTTTTGAGGAAGATATAAGGAGGCTTAAGTGTGATAGAGCGTATCGTATCACGGGGTTTGGATGCACCGGCGAAGTTTGCACCAACTCTCGAGGTGAGAAAGGGCAATGCATGGTACCGAAGAGGCTAGCAATGATGGAAGGGTGAGAGTGCGTATAATCCATGGACTCGACATTAGTCATAAAGAACTCACATACTTATTGCAAAAATCTATTAGTCGTCGAAAAAAAGTACTACGCGCATGCTCCTAGGGGGATAGATTGGTAGGAAAATACCATCGCTCGTCCCCGACCGCCACTCATAAGGAAGATAATCAATAAATACCTCATGCTCCAACTTCGTTACATAACGGTTCACCATACGTGCATGCTACGGGAATCACAAACTTCAATACAAGTACTTCTACAATCCACAACTACCCACTAGCATGACTCTAATATCACCATCTTTATATCGCAAAACTATTGCAAGGAATCAAACATATCATATTCAGTGATCTACAAGTTTTATGTAGGATTTTATGACTAACCATGTGAATGACCAATTCCTGTCAACTCTCTAAATAGATATAAGTGAAGCAAGAGAGTTTAATTCTTTCTACAAAAGATATGCCCATGCTCTAACAAATATAAGTGAAGCAAAAGAGCATTCTACAAATGGCGGTTTTCTATGTGAAGAGAAACAGGCAATCCAAACTTCAAATGATATAAGTGAAGCACATAAAGCATTCTATAAACCTATACTCAAAAGATATAAGTGAAGTGCAAAGAGCATTCTATAAATCAACCATGTACTACCTCATACCAGCATGGTGCATAAAAGAAAAGTGAAAACTAAATGCAAAAGACGCTCCAAGATTTGCACATATTGCATGAACGAAACGAATCCGAAAACATACCGGTACTTGTTGAAGAAAGATGGGATGCCTTCCGGGGCATCCCCAAGCTTAGACGCTTGAGTCTCCTTAAATATTTACTTGGGGTGCCTTGGGCATCCCCAAGCTTGAGCTCTTGCCTCTCCTTCTTCTCCTCACATCGAGACATCCTCGATCTTCGAACACTTCATCCACACAAAACTCAACAGAAAGTTTGGTAAGATCCGTTAGTATAATAAAGCAAATCACTACTCTAAGTGCTGTTGCAAACCAATTCATATTTTGTTTTTGTTTTTGCATTATAGCTACTGTAATATAAATTTTCCATGGCTTAATCCACTGATAGAAATTGATAGTTTCATCAAAACAAGCAAACTATGCATCAAAAACAGAATCTGTCTTAAACAGGGCAGTCTGTAGTAATCTGAACATTCACCATACTTCTGGTACTCCAAAAATTCTGAAAAAATAGGAAAAATAAACAATTTGTATATAAAGACAGTGCAAAAAGTTTCAGAACCGTTTGATGTTCCAGTAAAAATGTAAAATCGTGCACTACGGCCAAAGTTTCTGTTCTGCACCACACAAACTAACAAGCAATATAAACATCCTAAAGGCAAATCTTGGCACATTATTTTTGTTTTAAACTTTATAAAGACACACAACAGAAATAAATGACTCTCTAAAACTTCCGGTTGTCTCCCTGGCAGCGCTTTCTTTAAAGCCATTAAGCTAGGCATATAGTGCTCAAGTAATGGATCCACTCGGATCCCAAGGTATATCAAAGCCAATTTTAATTAACAATGATTTGTGATTTAGTAGTGAGCACAAAGTAACATATATCATGCAACAACGAAGTCTAACTCTCTTTCTATGCATCGGCATGTCATAAAAGAACAATTCATGCACACATAGTAAAGGCCAATGCATAGTATAAACAGTTTCTTGCAATTTTATCATATTGGAAACATGGAGAGGTGGAGATGTAGTTCCTTTCTCATAGTAATTGCAAGTAGGAGCAGCAAGCACATGCATATTATATCTATCAAAATCATCATGTGTAGTAGTAAAATGCAACCCATTAATATAATACTTAATAAGGGCAAACTTCTCCGAAATAGTGTAGTCGGGAGAATTCAAAAAGATAATAGGACTATCATGCGTGGGTGCAATAGCAACAATTTCATGTTTAACATAAGGAACTATAGCAAGTTCATCTCCATAAGCATAATTCATATTAGCATCTTGGCCACAAGCATAGCAAGCATCATCAAAAAGGGATATTTCAAAAGAATCAACGGGATCATAACAATCATCATAGCAATCATCCTTCGGTAAGCACGAAGGGAAATTAAACAATGTATGAGTTGAAGAGTTACTCTCATTAGAAGGTGGGCACGGGTAGCTAATCCGCTCTTCCTCCTTTTGTTCTTCGCTCTCCTCATCATCTTTTTCATCCAATGAGCCCACAGTTTCATCAATTCCTTCTTCCATAGACTCCTGCAAAATATTAGTCTCTTCTTGGACAGCGGAGGAGTCCTCAATATATGGTTTAACATAGGCATTAGAAGCATAATTATCATAACAATATTTAAGTATGGCAAAAATTTCAGATTTGTAAAGAGTAGCATCATACTTTCAATCAAAGAAGCAATTTCATAAGCACCCTTAAAAGCAACAAATTCTTCAATTTGTTGAACATCATAGTAATTATAAACACCCTTAGCATACGAAGATACGATTCCATTATCACTAAACTCACATTGGTAGGGAAGGTGTTTCTTAGGGTTTTCAGAACAACAAGTAAAATCATATATTTCACATAAATTCCAAGCATAGCATTGCAAACGATGAATTTGATCCAGTAAAAGTTTCCCTTTTTGAGATAAGCGGTGTCGCACATAACAAGCATGCTCATCTAAAGATTTGCCCTCAACTAAGCTAGTTGGGGTTTCAGCACGAGCACATAGGGATCGAAGATGATCCAAGTAAAAAGCTTCAGGAGTGTGATAGATTTTGAGTGGTTCATCAACCATTGGTGTAGTAGGTACAACTAATTTTTTTGGTATTTTGCGTTTCCTACCCATAACTAAAGATAGAAAACAAGAGCACAAAATAAAAACTACTTAGTGATAAAGCAAACAAGGACACACGAGAATATTCACCCCACGCTAGAACTCCCCGGCAACGGCGCCAGAAAAAGGTCTTGATAACCCACAAGTATAGGGGATCAATTGTAGCCTCTTTCGATAAGTAAGAGTGTCGAACCCAACGATGAGCTAAAGGTAGAACAAATATTCCCTCAAGTTCTATCGACCACCGATACAACTCTATGCACGCTTAACGTTCGCTTTACCTAAAACAAGTATGAAACTAGAAGTACTTTGTAGGTATTGTTGGATAGGTTTGCAAGATAATAAAGAGCACGTAAATAAAAACTAGGGGCTGTTTTAAGTAAAGAAGCAATAAAGTTAGTTTAGCGAGTGGAAAAGTGGTGGTAGGAGTTGCGAAATTGTCCCTAAGCAATTGACTACTTTACTAGACCAATAGCAAGTTTTATGTGGGAGAGGCCACTACTAGCATGTCATCCCTGACTTGGAATTCTATGCACTTATGATTGGAACTATTAGCAAGCATCCGCAACTACTAACGTTCATTAAGGTAAAACCCAACCATAGCATTAAGATATATTGCCCCCCCTTCAATCCCGTATGCATCAATTTCTATGCTAGGTTGAAGCTTCTATCACTCTTGCCCTCCAATACATAGTCCTATCAACATACAACTAACCCTATGGTGTGATCCACGTGCGTGCTCATATGATGGGCACCAAAGGACAGCAACATAACCACAAGCAAATTAAACCAATCATAGCAATTCACCAATTACCGACTGGACAACGAAATCTACTCAGACATCATAGGATGGCAACACATCATTGGATAATAATATGAAGCATAAAGCACCATTTTCAAGTAGAGGGTACAGCGGGTTGTGGGAGAGTGGACCGTTGTAGATAGATGGGGGAAGGTGATGAAGATGTTGGTGAAGATGACGGAGGTGTTGGTGTAGATTGCGGTGACGATGATGGCCCCGGCAGCGTTCCGGCGCCACTGGAAGAGAGGGAGAGAGAGCCCCCCTTCTTCTTCTTCTTCTTCTTCCTTGACCTTCTCCCTAGATGGGAGAAGGGTTTCCCCTCTGGTACTTGGCTTCCATGGATGGGAGGGGCGAGAGCCCCTCCGATATTGGATCTGTCTCTCTGTCTCTATCTGTTTCTGCGTTCCTGATTCTGCCCTTTCACCGTTTCTTATATTCCCGGAGATCCCTAACTCCGGTTGGGCTGAAATTGGACACGATTTTTATCCGAATATTGGCTTTCTTGCGGCGAAAGATGGGCACCAACCGCCTTATGGAGTGGCCACAAGGGCCCAGGGCGCGCCTGACCCCCTGGGGCGCGCCCCTCACCCTCGTGGGCCCCTCGGGCATCGTCTCGCGTTGATTCCACTTTCCAAAATTCACATATATTCCAAAACAAATCTCCGTCAGTTTTTATCCCGTTTGGACTCTGTTTGATATGGATTTTCTGCGAAACAAAAAACATGCAACAAATAGGAACTGGCACTGGGCACGGGATCAATATGTTAGTCCCAAAATAGTATAAAAAGTTGGCAAAAGTATGTAAAAGTTGTAGAATATTGGCATGGAACAATCAAAAATTATAGATACGATGGAGACGTATCAAGCAACACGTCACCGCGGAAGCCGGCGAAGACGTTGACTACGTTGCCATGCCGAAGGCTTCATGTCAGCGGGCTAGCGTATTACTGTATCTCGGGAAAGTTGGCTATGACATCAAGCTCGTCCACACCAATGGCTTCACGCGGGCCATGTCACAGGTTAAGTGGTCCATCCCCAACCCCTCTGGTTCAACCGCTGTCGATCTCTTCAGTGGCCCTGCGGCTGATCTCCTTCGCCAAGCGGTCAAGGATTTGCGATCTTTATACACCATCGAGCCCATTTTGTCACTTCTGAAGGACACGTTCTACAGCGGCGGCTTGGGATCCTCAATTTCCAAGTCAGATCTCATCGACCACGACCACGACCATGAGGAGGGCACCCACGAAGGTTCTTCCAATGTGAAACAGCCCATCTGTGACATCAGAGAGCGCACCATGGGTATGTGCTCTTCCAACTGGAAGGATCCCGTCCATGAAATGTGAGGCAACATTCTATCAGCAAATCTTACCTTTTCTAGCTTGCCAACCCGTACCCTTTGTTGTAGTAGCATTTGTCGTGCGGTGCTTTAACTGTGTCATGTTTAATTATTTCAGTTATGCAAAAATGTATTGTTCAATAGGTCTATGTGATGTTTAAGTATGAACTGTCCACTTTAGTTTCACGAATGGCTATATTTGGTTGTTTATAGTGAGTAGATGCCTTGTTTATCTGTATTTGGTTGTTAGGTTGGTTGGAGTGAGCATTTTTTCATTTATCGAGCAGATGCCTTGTTTATCTGTATTTGCTTCTTAGTTTGGTTGAAGTGAGTATTTGTCCAGTTATCAAGCAGATGCCTTGTTTATCTGTATTTGGTTGTTAGGTTGCTTTTTTTAGCATTTGTCCAGTTATCAAGCAGATGCCTTGTTTATCTGTATTTGGTTGTTAGGTTGCTTTTTTAGCATTTGTCCAGTTATCAAGCAGATGCCTTGTTTATCTTTATCTGCTTGTTAGGTTGGTTGCAGTGAGCATTTGTCCAGTTTTCAAGCATATGCCCTGTTTATCTGTATTTGCTTGTTAGGTTGGTTGCAGTGAGACTCTGTCCAGTTTTCAATGGCTATATTTGGTTGTTATACCGTTCATTTATGCCTTGTTTATTTCAGTCATTCACAATGTGTTGTTCATTATGTGCAAGTCGCAATTGTGCTGCTTGACTACATCAATACCAGTTTGAACGGCTATATTTGGTTCCAGTTATTCTTGGTGTAGTTAACACATGCCCTTTATTTCAGTTTTACACATTTATCCAGTGTGATGTTTAAGCATTACCTACGTTCTATTCATTTTCAACAATACCAGTTTGAATTGCAATATTTGATGGCTGTTAAGCCTGCTGTCGGTAACATTGCCTTCCATTTTATATCTGCTTTAACAGCATGCTGAAACCAACACATTCAAGCTATCATTTGGAGATGATGTTGTTTACCTTTGCTATATTTGTTTGATGTTAAGATTGATGTACTTATCATGCCTTTCCACTACTTATGCAGGACAACAACGGGAGTGGCCACCATTTTCCGCCGAGGTTAGCTTCATCCCTCAGCTTGTACTCCCCCCGTCGTTCCATAATGTAGTGCATATAGATCCAGGCCTGGACACTAGTTAGCTTCTAATATTGACTTGTTGCTTGTAGGTACATATGCCCTTGGCAAGGATCCACGCATCGACCCTTTTTGCGTATGGGGCAATGAGATATTGATGAACAAGCATCAAGTGAGGAAACTGATAAGGATTATTAGCAAAAAGGTATGAATGGTGGCAAGCAAATTATTTGTTTATGCTCTATCCAACACAACAGTGAGCTGTAGGATGGTAACTACAAACTCTGCAGCCTTCTCTTTTTACTGCCCATAATGAGTTGTTAGACAACAATGTCTGAATCTTTTTCGTTCCCAGTGGTTCCCGAAGCAGTTCACTAAAGATTACCTCGCAAAGTACATGATTGGTGGACACGCAATGAAGGTTAAAGTATTTCATACAGACTACAATGAGCATCGAGAAGTCCTAATGAAGATAGTGATGGATGGACGGGCAGCCATCACAAGGGGTTGGCCTAGAGTCGTGCGCGCATTACGCATGGAGGAGGGCACAATATGGGCATTCCGCTTCACCTTCTCCATCAACCAGAATGTCTTCTGCCTCTCTCTTTACAGTCTTTAGTACAACTGTGGTTCATCATTCTTTACTTAGTCCTTCTGTAGTTCTTCAGTATATGTACATGTGCATCGAATTATGGATTCGTGGTTGAACCTATATTTGTAATAAACATGGTTTGATATGAAATAAGTGATTGCCTACTTTCAAATTCAAAACATGTTATTTTCAAATTAGGGATTAATTGGATTAATTAGGGATTACACTGCACACGGTTTATGAAAGTGAAATGTCTGCGATATACGTGGAGATCAGAAACATTTCTAGGATCCCCTACGTGTGCGATCAAGCTCCACTGCACACATGAATTTCTCTTGAAAACTGTTTGCGTTAGGCCACCTTGCGCAAACGTTTACCACATAAAAAGTGTGTGTGATAGACAGCCTTTGCCACACAGTTTCTTCTACGCACTGTGTGTGATGCATTCAATAACGCAAACGATAAAATTATTAATATCGTGTGCAATGGCAACGCTATCACAAACGATTTAACTGGAAAAATTGTGTGTGATGTACCTGTGAACGGAAACGTTTTCCTTGGAGCGACTGCGTGGGATGTACATACGAACGGAAACGTTTAGCAGGGACTGACTATGTGGGATGTACTTGCGACCGGAAACAATTTCGCCGTATAATTGTATTTTTTAGCTCTATTGTACGTATTTCCGTATTTGAGCGTTCGCCGGTCGCACACGACCTCATTTTGCCGAGTGTGTGTGCCAGGAGGGCATATCCCCGACAGTTTCTGGGTCATGTGGGAAGGACCCCCCATATCGCCCACACTCACTTGGCGACGGTTCCAAATGCCGTCGCGGAAAGGGGTTAAAAACCGTATGTTTAGCACCGACGCGCACCAGTGGCTGCTGACCTAGTGTTCTTTGCTGGAGATGATGCACTTGACCTGGTGTTTCTTGGTTGGTGCTGAAGATGTGCTCTTTCTCTTTCTTGATGCTACTATTGAGACTACAGTAGCAACAGTTGATGCTCTTGATGCAGCTTGGGTGGCCCTGGTTGGTGCTCTTGCAGCAGCTTGGGTGGCCCCAGTTGGTGTTGGCTGCAGGACCAGCAGATGCAACTGCAACTCTGGCAGGACCAGATGCAGCAGGTACTCTTGATGGACCTTGAGTAGCAGCTCCTCTTGGTGGCTCGGGTGGTCCAGAAGATGGGTATGACTTTTTGTTTTCCTACAAATGAAGCACAACATGCTATAATAGATGCACTTGATGATATTTTGCATTTTCTTAAATAACTGAAAGTTACCTATGAAAATATTTTGCATTAGCTTAAATAACTGAAAGTTACCTGGTGCTTGTCTGTAACTTAGTCTTAAACGTGTCTCCACATAGTGTCCACCTGTGACCTTGCCTGTTGCAGTTACTGCAGGTTATTGTGCCCATCCTTGATGTATCCTTAGGAGCTGGCACTTCAAATTGGCCCTTTCTCCTAGATGTCTGCTTCTTCCCTTTCTTCTCCTTAAATACTGGTGGCTCAATGTCTGGTGTGTTTGTGTTTGGATAGAATTCAGGCCCAGGAACAATGTAGATGATGTGTTGGTAAGCTGCCTTGTACATTTCCTTCTTAAAGAATGGATTCACATAATCTTCAGGATGAACTTTGATCTTCTGCATAGTAGCAATTGCATGGTGGCAAGGTGACCCAGTCATGTCCCACCTCTTGCAAGAACAACTCTCTTCATCCAGCTTCACACAGTAAATGTTCTCTCCACTAGTAACTTGCCAAATGTTGGGACCAACCACGTTTGCTTCACAATATTTAGCCCATTTCTTGCTCTCTTCAAGCTTCTCCATGTAATGTGGGGTTATTTCGCACCTACAATTCTTTGCTTTCTCTCTTATGCCCTCGTACTTAACCATGAGTTTGGTCCTCAACCCTTCAAACATGGTCTTAATTGGCTTAGACCTAACATCTAGGATCATCTTGTTGAAAACCTCACTAAGGTTGTTGACAACCAAGTCATTCTTGCATACATGATCCATTGCATATCTAGCCCAACACTCCTTAGGGATGCCATTCAACCACGTGTAAGCTGGTTCACATGCTCCTTTCAAACTAGCCACTCTAGCTTTATGACCATGTTCAGTGAAGGAATAGCTAGCTTTGTCTACGTATTTTTTTAGTTCTTCCCCACTCTAGAGCCAGCTGACTGAAAGTTGGCATAGATGTGTCTAAGGCAATATCTTTGTGGGGACTGAGGAAATACTTTGTTAATTTCCTTAAGAAGACCATGTTGTTTTCATAAGCACCATATAATTTAACTAATGCATCATGACTATGTGTTTGTGTTTATAAAGCTGAAAAAATAAATGCATCAATACCTCCTATCTATCAGACATGATGGTGTAGTTTCCAAACTTGTTACTTGTGCCATAAGCTGGTTGAGAAACTAGGTCTAGCTATCACCATCCTCCTTGTCAACCACCCCAAAAGCAATTGGGAATATGTTGTTGTTCCCATCTCTCCCTATGGATGCCAATATCTATTGTCTAGTGAATAATTTGATCAAGTAACCATCAAGTCCTAGATAAACAGTGAGATTAGGGTCAAATGAAATAACTATGTGCATTAGTTACATTTGAAAAGAGGAGTAAATAACTTAAAGTTACCTATGAAAGGCCTACAACCATTAAGGAATCCATCCTTGGAAGCCTAGAGGCAGTAGAACATGTACCTGCTTCCAGCGTTTGTGTCAAGCACACATTGGAGGTAGTCCCTCAACCTGAAATATTGGTCACTATGATCACCTTGCACAACATCAACAGCCATGAGCCTAGCCCTATAGACCAAACTCCTAGGAACATGAACCCTAAACTTCTTCTTTGTATGTTTGAGAATTGTGTCAACATCAGCCTTTAAATTTCATCGAACTGTGTCCCCAACAACTTTTGCAACCCATTGTGCAGTCACCTTGGTACTCTCTCCACTAGCTCCACAAGTGTGATCCATGTGGCACTTCTTGATTGTGACTATATCTTCATGGGCTACTTTGGATGCAATCATGAAAAAATCACAACCATTCTTTCTATCTGGGCACCAAACAATAATCCTTGTTGGTTCATTCCTATGATACTGAAAGTTTCTCAATGTCCTAGCATGATAATTTCTTAGTGTCTTTCTGAACTCATAGACATTGGTGAAGAAAGGGTCCTTACACAGATAGTAATGGGTGAAGGAAATATGCCCTAGAGGCAATAATAAATTTGTTATTTTATATTTCCTTATATCATGATAAATGTTTATTATTCATGCTAGAATTGTATTAACCGGAAACTTAGTACATGTGTGAATACATAGACAAAGCAGAGTGTCCCTAGTATGCCTCTACTAGACTAGCTCGTTAATCAAAGATGGTTAAGTTTCCTAACCATAGACATGTGTTGTCATTTGATGAACGGGATCACACCATTAGAGAATGATGTGATGGACAAGACCCATCCGTTAGCTTAGCATTATGATCATTTAGTTTTATTGCTATTGCTTTCTTCATGACTTATACATATTCCTCTGACTATGAGATTATGCAACTCCCGAATACCGGAGGAACACTTTGTGTGCTATCAAACTTCGACGTAACTGGGTGATTATAAAGATGCTCTACAGGTGTCTCCGAAGGTGTTTGCTGAGTTGGCATAGATCAAGATTAGGATTTGTCACTCCGTGTATCGGAGAGGTATCTCTGGGCCCTCTCGGTAATGCACATCACTATAAGCCTTGCAAGCAATGTGACTAATGAGTTAGTTACGGGATGATGCATTTCGAAACGAGTAAAGAGACTTGCTGGTAACGAGATTGAACTAGGTATGATCATACCGACGATCGAATCTCGGGCAAGTAACATACCAATGACAAAGGGAATGGCGTATGTTGTTATGCGGTTTGACCGATAAAGATCTTCGTAGAATATGTAGGAGCCAATATGAGCATCCAGGTTCCACTATTGGTTATTGACCGGAGATGTGTCTCGGTCATGTCTACATAGTTCTCGAACCCGTAGGGTCTGCACACTTAACGTTCGATGACGATTTGTATTATGAGTTATGTGTTTTGGTGACCTAAGATTGTTCGGAGTCTCGGATGAGATCACGGGCATGACGAGGAGTCTCGAAATGATCAAGAGGTAAAGATTGATATATTGGAAGGTAGTATTCGGGCACCGAAAGGGTTCCGGAGTGTATCGGGTACATACCGGAGTACCGGAGGGGTTACCGGAACCCCACGGGGAAAGATATGGGCCATAGGAGGGAGGCTAACCAGCCCACAAGGGTCTGGTGCACCCCCCACAAGGGAGGAGGCCGAATTGGTTTAGGGAAGGGGGCGCCACCCCCCTTTCCTTCTCCTACTTCCTCTCCTTCCCCCTTTCCACCTCCATGAGAAGGAAAAGAGGGGGGGCAAATCCTACTAGGACTGGGAGTCCTAGTAGGACTCCCCCCTTATGGCGCGCCCCATAGGGACGGCCTCCTCCCTCTCCCTCCTTTATATACGTGGGCAGGGAACCCCTTAGGGACACATCAATTGTTCCTTAGCCATGTGTGGTGCCCCCCTCCACAGTTTACCACCTCGGTCATAGTGTCGTAGTGCTTAGGTGAAGCCCTGCGTGGATCACATCACCAACACCGTCGCCACTCTGTCGTGCTGACGGAACTCTCCCTCGGCCCTCTACTGGATCAAGAGCTCGAGAGACGTCATCGAGTTGAACGTGTGTTGAACACGGAGGTGTCGTATGTTCGGTACTTGGATCGGTTGGATCGTGAAGACGTTCGACTACATCAACCGCGTTAACATAACGCTTCCGCTTTCGGTCTACGAGGGTACGTGGACACACTCTCCCCGTCTCATTGCTATCCATCTCCTAGATAGATCTTGCATGATCGTAGGAAATTTTTTGAAATTGCATGCTACGTTCCCCAACAATGGGTCATACCATTTCCTCTCCTTCTTCTTCAATCTTCTCTTCCATCCAAAAGGTAGTAGTGGTACCTCTGCATCTAAATCAAAAATGCCATCATCACCAAGGAAGCAAAATTCATCAGCTTCAGGTACAAATCTTCAAACTTGGTGATCTCTGGCTTACTGTGAGCTTTGGAAGTAGGTCCTGGGTTTAGTGCTCCTCTTCTTATAGGCTTTAGTTTCTGAGGCCTGACTTGTACCATAGAAGTTTCCTCTGCACTATCATCCTCTTTTATCCTCCTGCCAAAACTCTAAAACATCACTATCCCCTTCAAACTCTGGCCTCTCATGTGCAACATAATTTTCTTCTTCATTGACAGCATTTTCTTCACCTCTCTTCCAACCCTTGTAAGACATCTTTATGCCTCTGTAATCGCCCCTATCAATCTCAAAGTCTGAAGATGATTTGTCCATCTCATCTTCTCCACAGGCATCTCCATCTTCACCGCCAGCCTCATCTTCAGAATGAGCTTATGTAGTGTTCAAATTGCAACTATGTTGTGTGTTTAGATTTGCTTCAAGAGGATGATCAACACCATCTTGTGATAGACTTAACACAAAACCAGCGCCCCCCCCCCCCCCCACTGGGCTCCTATTGGAACTTGTTCTTCATAAACATTGTTACCCCTACTAAATTCAACATCTCTGTCTTCATTAGCCTTCGCCACTAGGATATCCAGAACTGTGAAATCAGAGTGGTCAATCATTTCTTCTATTGCCTCTTGACTGTCCAGAAGCAATAACCCATCCTGTCCAATTCCTACTTTCTTCACATAGTACATGTAGTCATCTAACCCATACCCTTCAGTCTCAATAAGTGCAATCAAATTGAGAAATGTGATGTCTCAAAGAGAGAAGCTTCTTTCCATGTTGTTTCTGCCCTTGAAATGTAGCCTCACCTCCCAAATGTCATCATCCAGCCTGTATTATATACAATGTTACTTCACAACTCTTTCTAACTTGTACACAATAAAAAAACTAACTGAATAAATCTACTACAACAAAATTCAGTAGTGGCCCAATAGTACTACATCCATATTTAGCCCGCTAACTAAAAAATTCAGTATTGCATCTATAACTACATCCATATTTATCCCACTGAGTAACAAAATTCAGTATTGCAGAGCTAATGAGTAATAAAATTCAGTAACAAAACCTATCTGAACCATGCACACTGAGTACAAAATCCATCTAGTAATCTGAATCACTACTGCATCCAACTAAATACATCTACTAATCTGAATCACTACTGCATTAAACTAACATATAGTCAAACTTAACTAAAGATTTCATGATCCACCTACGAACCTAGCCCTACCTCAAACTAAACTGAAGTTCTGGCATCCACAACTAGCTCCATTCAAGTCAAGGAGTAGATGAAGAGAAGAAAGAAAACTTACTCAACCCCTCCAAATGCTGAGGCTCGTCGGTGGGAGTTCGCCGGATCCGCGGCGATGGCGCCAGCAAAACCCTGGCCACTCTGTACTCAAGCAACAGCTCCTGATTCGCCGGTGCAGAGGGCGTAGGCTGCCTCCGCGACGACACTGCAGGTTGTGGCGGCGCCGGAAGTGTAGGCTGCTGAGGCGGATGCGTTGCGAAGCTGCCGCTGCCCGGCCAGTTATCCACTTCCAAATAATCTACCCCATCTCCCTCCATGCCACCTCCCCCCCCCCCCCCCACCCCCCAGAGTCGCCGACATCGCCTGGTTTTATTTTGATTAGTATCCTATTCTACTGTTATGACTACAATGCCTAGGTCTACCAGACCGAGGAGGGGGACAGAATGAACGAGGGGAGAGAGGAGATAGCTCGGGTGGTCCTGACCCGGTCGGAACGGATGCGCCCTAACGGCCGTGAGCACGCGGGTCGTTAGCCATATTCGACGTGGACTTGACGGGCAGGCCCTACATGTCATAATCAGGCATATATTTTAACCGTTTGGTGACTAGGGTTTTTTGGAATAGCCAACCAAATTTGTGATAGTTTTTTGAAAATTTAAGAAAAGTGGTGGGTTTTTTGTAACCCTCCTGTAATGTGGTAGTTTTTTGCTATATACTCCCGCGTCAGGGCTAGCGATGCGCCGGCCGCTGCAGGTGGCTGGACCAGGGTACATGTCGTCGCCGGCGAGGCCACGACGGCCAAATCTCCAAACTTCCAAAGTCAGCATCTTGCTTGCAGCTTTGCTGTTTAAAAACGTTCTGTGCAGTCAGTTTCTGTGTTGCATCAGAAACAGGAAAGAGCCGTCGTGAGGTATTTCGCATAGCCCTGCTCTGGCCAAGTCGAGGCCAAAACAAAAATTTGGCGACATTCCACATCTCCTTGTTCCTAGCCCATGCATAAGTCGCTGCTGCTGCTAATAGTCAGGGGAGCAGAGTGACAATGGGAAAGAGCTTAGAGATAGATGTGCCTGCTGCACCCTGCAAAGGACAAAAGGTACCCACGAAGCGCGACGAACAAACAATCAAAGAATTAACTCTGCTTTTTCTGTCTTAAAAGTATTCCCGGAACAGTGCTTTCCAAAGTCTCCGACAATTCAGTTTTTTGATAAGTTCAAAACATACTACAACTTGATTTAATTTCAACTTTCAACAGCATGGTCTGAATTTGCAGGGACTCTCAGCCCTGTCAAGACTTCTCGAGAAACAGAACATGGCACAGGCAGGCAAAATACTAGCACCTCCTTTACGGCTGCCTTGCCTTGGTCAGTGATCATTGTAGTGCGATTACAAAACCAGGATTCAGACGGCAACCCGTGGTGCACCGCAACTTCACAATGTACAGGTCGCATCCAGTACACTAACCTCCCTAGGAAAAATGCTATTGTACATTACACCTGAACGACTGGAACAACAGCTTATCACCACCACCGCAAGCGCCATAGCTCGGCTTACATCATCTTTATGCTAGAGATTAGCCAAAGGCATTCTGCTCTCGGCTTTGTGCCCGCTGCTTCTCCAGGCCTTGTTCTTGGCGAGCGGCGGAATCAAAGCATCTTCCAATTGTCATGTTGGACCTGGAATTCGGAAGAATGGATGGTCTAGAGCCTCTTGGGCAGTTAGGCGCTCTGAAGGCTCAAACCTTAAAAGACCATATAGCAAGTCCGCCAGTGATGCCTTCGAATGGTCAGCATTTCTCGCAACCAAGTCCTGAAGTTGCAGATATGTAAGCTGAGTTGCGATACGGTTATTTCCATATTGTAGGTTACATTCCCACACTCTCAGTGGTGAATTAAAGTAATACTTCAACAAGCAAGCAGCACAGCACCTAAATATTCTGGATTAATTACAACTAAAAATATCATTACCAACGGACTGGATAAGTGGAACTTATTTACTTTTTGTATTTCCACTCCAACAAGCCCAAGAAAAACTATGTGTTAGAATTAATTACAAGTATGCACTACCGTACATAGTCTCAAACCAGTGGAAGAAGACTTATCTATACATGTGCAGTTACTTTTTTTTTTAGAAAGTCATGTGCAGTTACTTATGTAAGGCCCTGTTTGTTTGCGCTTATACTTCAGATTTTGCAGCTTTTCCACTTTGGCTTAAAAAATGCACAGGTTCTTTGAAAATTGGTAAAAAAGGATGACCAAATAAAACTAAGAAGGAATAATCAGGGGAATCAGAACCTTTAGCCGGTGTAGTTTTCTGACTGCTCTGATGCTTTCTCTTGTAACAGCACCTTCAGGCCAATTTAGACGTGTCCCTCGCCTAAAATATTTCTGAGCTGATGAACTGCATATTCCAAGGAATACAATGAGATCTGAGTATAAGTTAAATGCAAGAATAAACAGAGAATTGGATGCAGTACTCAATAGCATATTATTAACTTAAGTGTTGCTATTTAAGCTTACATAATGATGTACAGAGATGTATGGAAGTTCGAAACAGATTTATTCTTCAATACTTTTTAAAGTGGAATTAGCAGAAACAACATAAAAAAATAATATGTTTGGGAGAGCATCCCCGCATGTTAATATGTTCTGGAGAAACATCCCAGCAGATGCTTGCCAAATTTACCTTTACGAGCAACATCTACAAATCAAAACAGAAGAGATGCAAGCCAAAACTACTTCTGAGTAGCAAACCAGTGAACAACTATAAACCGTAGAACTTAGGGAACCACAGCCAAAAATAAAAGTGACTGCGTGTAAAAATAAAAGAAATATTTCTTTGCAGGTAGGACGTGCCAGAGTTCTTCAAAACATTTGATGTAGAAGATTTAGTGCAAAGGAGAAAGATATATATTTCACTCTCAAAAATATAACCAAAGGTTATCCCAGCATCAAAAGCTCCCACTTGTTGTGGGGGCCTGGGAAAGGGAATTATTAGGTTCTTAGGCAGCATTTCCCTTGTTTGATTTTTTAAGGATACTGACTCAAACCCTGGACTTCCAGGATACAAGTGGAGATACTGCCATTCTCTTGAGAAACAAGCCCAATAAAAAGGGTTTGGTTCTAAAAGTAATCCTGGACCTCCAGGACACAGATGGAGATAATTTGTTTGTTAATGATAGCTCAACGAGAAATTAAAAATGATAATCAAATTAACGGTATAAATACGAACCTAGCCTTCCGTATCATGTGCTCTGGTACGGGTCCCAAAACCCTCTCCATCATTGCTAGGTGTTCCAGGTTCTCATGTGTCTGAAACAATGCCTCCCCCTATAAACTTTAGGGTTAGGACCATATATCAAGGTAAAAGAGGAAAGACAGGCATCACAAGCAATCTAACCGAGCATAGCTCAACGAGGATGCAACCAACACTCCAAATATCACATGGCAAACTCCAGCCTAAGCCTGCCAAAGGAATATCCAGTAACATCAGAACTCAGGATTCCCCTCTGGGAGTAGAAACATTAGCAACTGCTACAGCAGTTGGTCTAACCACAAGGAAAAAGAAGAAAAGATGAGTTTTTATTCAACAAAGAAAGAACAGAGTTCAGTATAATCAATATTTATCGGTAGTTCAGCACAGTAAAATAAGAGGATCATTGTGCAGGTTTCAGCTTGACATGTATAAAACGCACTGTACAATTTAGACCAATAGATACCCAACTGTATAACTATTCATGCAAGACTAGTCTCGTTAGGGCCAGAACCATCAAATATAGAGCTGAATATATTTTTAGACAGACCACTTTGCAAGGACAAGATGTGCCATATTATCTGTTCAGCTAGTACATCAATCCTTCGATGTAATGCAATCTTCAGGGCATAATTACTGAGCATGTCCAAACTAGACTGTAACAAACCAACAGTACTAATCTATATCATAAAACCCAGTAAATATACCCCTCTTAAAAGCACCCTTTTCCATCGTCAGAAGTGGATGGCCATCTATAAGATCTTACCAAGCAAAAGTACAAAAACACCTAGGAAAGAAACAATCGAGCAAAGAAAAACACTGTCATATGCCCCAAAATCTTGGCATATTATATGAACCAACCAGTAGTTAAAAGTTAAAAGATCAATCATTGGATGTCTGTAGAACTGTACATTTATCTTCCATCATTGTGCTAAACCGACCCTGCAGTCTAGCAGCTGCCAGTGCATGCAAAAAAGCAAGTGACTACTAGCTGCATATACTAACTTACTGACTAAAGAAGCTGTGATCCAACATGGCTACTAGCTAAGTAAATAACACAAGGATTACATCTAACATAACCAACACTATTCTGGAAATGGCAAAGCAGTTTCTCTTCTAAATAAGTTTTGTTATGTATAGATAAACAAGAGTATCAACTGGCATGCATCATACTTGGATTCCTAGGATTATAAATATATTTTTCCTTTACAAGCATATAATTAAAAACACATAAACATACACCTCAAACAAGATTAAACATAAGAAAACCTTAAGAACAACCAATTTACCTAAGATTATTTCAGGTGCCCTGTAATGCCTCGTAGAAACAATCGAGGTATGTTCCTGATTATCAAAGGCGGTACTACCAAAATCTATCAGCTTTATGGCACTGGACTTTGGCAAGCACTTGAAGTGTATCTCATCTTGTGAATTCTTCTGTACAACCCCAAGTGATCATTCAAGATAACTGCTAATACTGTATGCCTAATTTCAAAATAGCAGATGGCTCACCACAAAATTGGTCGAGATTAGGTACCTTGGAACTTGGAACCTTTATATATTCGGAAGATACGAGGAGTATGTTTTCTGGCTTCAGATCAGTGTGAATAAGGCGTAATTCGTGCATATCTATTTTAGAAGAAAGGAAAAGATGGTCAAGCATGCCACTTGAAAGCAAGGGAAAAATGAATCTGCAACTGCCAAACTTGTTAAGAACGGATATGCAGAATCAAGCAATCACACACATGCTACAGATTCCAACAGTTGTCGTCCAAACTCCCGCACAAGTTCCACAGGGAAAGGTTGGTATCTATTTCTCTTTAGAAAATCATACAAGCTTGGCCCAAGCTTCTCAAATACCTGACAAAACCATTGATATCCATTGAATAAAATTATCTTTATTTTATTTCCATACCAGGCAACCTTCATGAGGAAAGAGCGAAGAAAAGCAACTGTTTTATAAGCATGCAAATCTTATTACGACTACATTATCATGTTATGTGTACCAGCATGAACATCTCACTTTGCACGAGTAAGAGGTACTGAGAGGGCTAGTAAAATTAACTGTTAACAAACAAGGCATATAAACAGGAATTCAATGCGCTATAGGAGGTGAATATAATAACTGACACTTGAAATCAAAGTGTAGAACTTGCTTAACTGAACAGAAGAAAATCAAACTTACAATGCAAATATGGTTGCGATAGTCAAACCATCTTTGAATTTGGACACAGCTGGCCATTAAAGAACATTCATCAAGTAAGAAATAGCTAAGAGTAAGGTTATAGAGATTATATTTGTTGGGACACTAACAGGGATCTGTATCTCTCATTTTCTGCAAGGCGATTGAGCACATCGATCTCAATCATTGCAGCATCCCGGTACTTCCGGATGCTTCGGACAACTTTTATTGCAACATATTCACGTGTTTCACGGTCCCAGCATTCCAAAACTCGGCCAAAAGTACCTATGAAAATCCAACTCGTGTCGCTCTACATTAGAGTAATAGCAAAAAAAAATGAGAACTACAATAGAAACCATAATGAAGGAAACCCGAACCTTCACCCATTTTGCTCAAGATTTTATCTGCATCGCAAAAAAGGAGATTGTCAACAAACAATAATGCATCACCAAGGTGTTCCCAGTTTCAACTTAGACCTATTGTCAAAAGGAGTTCGTGTGCCAATCGAGTTTGTATGCTAATATAAACATAACATTTGAAAAATTAAAGGGGAAATTTGCTTCATCATCCCCTTCAGCTCAAAGCAGAATTAAAAAGTTCTATACAACAAAGATAAAACAATCCAATCATTCATGCACGTTGTGGAGGTGAACCTTATCCATTTAAAAAACAACAACTAGGACAAGTAATTGCCGGTGCCTACCACCAGTAGTTACAAATTATTTATTACATAAACAAGTCTTTATCCATCTTTTTTTTTTCTAAACTATGTGCACATTGGCAAGCCTTTGTCCACCATGTTTCTCAAAATTAACATAAATAAGTATTTATATGCGTGCACAATAGCTCTAGGAGATAACAACAGGCCTAAGACGCGGGTGCTTACACCGACGGGTCAAGTTCTCGCCGAGATCAAACACGTAATGGCCGTCGCGGTCGTCATCCCGCCAAGGCGGCGACGCGCCACCCCTTGCTACCTGCAGCACCGGCGGCAGGGCCAAATCCAAGTTAGTGATAACCCGAACGCCCAAGCCCTAATCGCAGGCATAGTAACCAAAGTATAGGATCATTACCACCTCCCGCTCCGGCGGCGGGTCGCCGGCGCTGTCCAACTCTTGACGCGTGCGTTTCCGCGACCGCGACGACTCCATGGATTCCGATTCGATTGGGAGGAGAGAAACGGGGGAGAGAGAGAGAGAGAGAGACGGAGAAACCCTAGGGCGAGGCCGTGCGGGTGGGATGCCTGGCGGGCTGAGGCCCAACAGCGAGTGGAGTACGGGATAGATTGCCTGGTGGGCAGGACTGGGCTAAGTTTGGGATTTCGATTAATAAAGCTCAGTTTCTTTTATACTGTCTCAAAAGTTTCTCAAAAAAATTATACTGTCTCAAAAAAAAAACTCAGTTTCTTTTACAGTTTACAGTCATGTTTATAATGGCAAAAGATTGGATTTGATGGATTTAGACCTACAAGGGGCATCCGATCGGAAGATTCTGATCAAATCAGTGGCACCATTTATCTTGATTTATTCAATGACATGTTTTAAACTTCGTAAAGGTTTGTGTGAGAACTTCAATTCCATGATAAAGAAATTCTGATGGAGGAGCAAGGAAGGTCAACGAATAGTGTGTTGGGTGTCCTAGGAGGTGATGACACGACATAAAATTCAAGTAAGATATTGGTTTCCATGATCTTGAACAATTTAATCTAGCTCTTTTGGCAAGGCAAGCATGAAATGTTTTGCAAGATCATGACTCCCTAGGCTAGAAACTTGAAAGCAGTGTATTATCCAAACTCCTACATTTTGGAGGCAGCTCCTGGGTCACGGCCTTCCTAGATTTAGAGAGGGTTGTTGAGAAACAAGATGTGGTTGTCCAGGATTTGATATGAAGATATGAGATGGTGAAGGAAATATGCCCTAGAGGCAATAATAAAGTTGTAATTTTATATTTCCTTATATCATGATAAATGTTTATTATTCATGCTAGAATTGTATTAACCGGAAACTTGATACATGTGTGGATACATAGACAAAACACTGTGTCCTAGCAAGCCTCTACTAGACTAGCTCGTTAATCAAAGATGGTTAAGTTTCCTAACCATAGACATGTGTTGACATTTGATGAACGGGATCACATCATTAGAAGAATGATGTGATGGACAAGACCCATCCATTAGCTTAGCATATTGATCCTTCAGTTTATTGCTACTGCTTTCATGTATGTCAAATACATATTCCTTTGACTATGAGATCATGCAACTCCCGGATACCGGAGGAATGCCTTGTGTGCTATCAAACGTCACAACGTAACTGGGTGATTGTAAAGATGCTCTACAGGTATCTCCGAATGTGTTTTGTTGGGTTGGCATGAATCGAGATTAGGATTTGTTACTCCGAGTATCGGGGAGGTATCTCTGGGCCCTCTCGGTAATACACATCATAAGCTTGCAAGGAAACGACTAAGGAGTTAGTCATGAGGTGATGTATTACGGAACGAGTAAAGAGACTTGCCGGTAACAAGAATGAACTAGGTATGAAGATACCGACGATCGAATCTCGGGCAAGTAACATACCGATTGACAAAGGGAATTACGTATGTTGTCATAATGGTTCGACCGATAAAGATCGTTGTAGAATATGTAGGAGCCAATATGAGCATCTAGGTTCCGCTATTGGTTATTGACCAAAGAGGTGTCTCGGTCATGTCTACATAGTTCTCGAACCCGTAGGGTCCCCACGCTTAACGTTCGATGATGATTTAATATTATATGAGTTATGTGATTTGGTGACCGAATGTTGTTCGGAGTCCCGGATGAGATCACGGACATGACGAGGAGTCTCGAAATGGTCGAGAGGTAAAGATTGATATATAGGACGATGGTATTCGGACACCGGAAGTGTTCTGGAGGGTACCGGGTACTTATCGGGTCACCGAAAAAGAGTTTCGGGCACCCCCGGCAAAGATATGGGCCTTATGGGCCAAGTGAGGGAACACACCAGCCCTGGTGCGCCCCTGTAGAGGCCAGCCCTATGAGGAGGAGAAGGAAAGAGGGGAGGGCAAGGAAAGTGTGGATTAGGATTCCTACTTCCTTCCCTCTCCCCCCTCTTTCCTTCCACCTCGGTTATATATGGCACGGGGGCGCGCGGCTTGGGAGAGACTCCAAGTAGGATTCCTCCTACTTGGGGCGCCCCCTTGGCTGCTCCCTCTCCCTCCCACCTATATATATATATATATGAGGGGGAGGCGCCTAGAACACACACCAACAATTGTTAGCTGTGTGCGGCGCCCCCCTCCATAGTTTACGCCTCCGGTAATATCTTCATAGTGCTTAGGTGAAGCCCTGCGCTGATTACTTCACCATCACCATTACCACGTCGTCGTGCTGACGGAACTCATCTACTTCCTCGACACTTTGCTGGATCAAGAGTTCGAGGGACGTCATCGAGCTGAACGTGTGCAGAACTCGGAGGTGCCATACGTTCGGTGCTTGATCGGTCGGAACGAGAAGAAGTTTGACTGCATCAACCGCATTGTCAAACGCTTCTGCTTTCGGTCTACGAGGGTACATGGACACACTCTCCCTCTCTCGTTGCTATGCATCTCCTAGATAGATCTTGCGTGAGCGTAGGATATTTTTTTTAAATTGCATGCTACGTTTCCCAACAGTGGCATCCGAGCCAGGTCTATGCGTAGATGATATGCACGAGTAGAACCCAAAGATTTGTGGGCGGTGATCGTCATACTGCTTACCACCAATGTCTTATTTTGATTCGGCGGTATTGTTGGATGAAGCGGCCCGGACCAACCTTGCATGACCACGTTCGTGAGACCAGTTCCACCGACAGACATGCAACTAGTTTTGCATAAAGGTGGTTGGCGGGTGTCTGTTTCTCCGACTTTAGTTGGATTGAATTTGACTGCGGCTGGTCCTTATTGAAGGTAAAAACAGCAAACTTGATAAATCACCGTTGTGGTTTTGATGCGTAGGTAAGAACGGTTCTTGCTAGAAGCCCGTAGCAGCCACGTAAAACTTACAACAACAAAGTAGAGGACGTCTAACTTGTTTTTGCAGGGCATGCTGTGATGTGATATGGTCAAGACATGATGTGATATACGTTATTGTATGAGATGATCATGTTTTGTAAAAGTTACTGGCAACCGGCAGGAGCCTTATGGTTGTCTCTTTATTGTATGAAATGCAAATGCCATTTAATTTCTTTACTTTATCACTTTGCGTTAGCGATAGTTGTAGAAGCAATAGTTGGCGAGACAACCACGACGCTACGATGGAGATCAAGGTGTCAAGCCAGTGACGATGGAGATCAAAAGCACAAGATGATGATGGCCATATCATGTCACATGTTTTGATTGCATGTGATGTTTATCTTTTATGCATCTTATTTTGCTTAGTACGGCGGTAGCATTATAAGATGATCCCTTAACTAAAATTTCAAGGTACAAGTGTTCTCCCTGAGTATGCACCATTGCGATAGTTCGTCGTGCTGAGACACCACGTGATGATTGGGTGTGATAAGCTCTACGTTCACATACAACGGGTGCAAGACAGTTTTGCACATGCGGAATACTCAGGTTAAACTTGACGAGCCTAGCATGTACACACATGGCCTCGGAACACTGGAGACCAAAAGGTCGAACATGAATCATATAGTAGATGTGATCAACATAGAGATGTTCACCATTGATGACTACCCCATCTCACGTGATGATCGGACATGGGTTAATTGATTTGGATCACGTATCACTTAGATGACTTGATGGATGTCTATTTAAGTGAGAGTTCGTTAGTAATTTGATTAATTGAACTTAATTTATCATGAACTTAGTCTTGATAGTATTTGAAAATCTATGCTGTAGATCAATAGCTCGCGATATAGCTCCCTTATTTTTGATATGTTCCTAGAGAAAAACTAAGTTGAAAGATGATAGTAGCAATGATGCGCACTGGGTCCTTAATCTAGGGATTATCCTCATTGCTGCATAGAAGAATTATGTCCTTGATGCACCGCTAGGTGACAGACCTATTGCAGGAGCAGATGCAGACGTTATGAACGTTTGTCAAGCTTTATATGATAACTACTTAATAGTTTAGTGCGCCATGCTTTACGGCTTAGAACCGGGACTTCAAAAACGTTTTGAACGCCCCGGAGCATATGAGATGTTCCAAGAGTTGAAATTGGTATTTCAGACTCATGCCTAAGTCGAGAGGTATGAGACCTCTGACAAGTACTTTGCCTACAAGATGGAAGAGAATAGCTCAACCAGTGAGCATGTGCTCAGAATGTCTAAGTACTACAATCGCTTGAATCAAGTGGGAGTTAATCTTCCAGATAAGATAGCGATTGACAGAGTTCACTAGTCACTATAATCAAGCTACTAGAACTTCGTGATGAACTATAATGAGCAAGGGATAACGGAAAAGATTCTCGAGCTCTTCGAGATGCTGAAATCGGCGAAGGTAGAAATCAAGAAAGAGCATCAAGTGTTGATGGTTAATAAGACCACTAGTATCAAGAAAAGGGCAAGGGAAAGAAAGGGAAATTCAAGAAGAATGGCAAGCAAGTTACCACTCCCATAAAGAAGCCCAAAGCTAGACACAAGCCTGAAACTGAGTGCTTCTACTACAAAGGAAATGGTCACTGGAAGCGGAACTGCCCCAAATACTAGACGGATAAGAAGGATGGCAAAGTGAACAAAGGTATATATGATACATGTTGTTGATGTGTAATTTACTAGTGTTCATAGCAACCTCTGGGTATTTGATACCGGTTCAGTTGCTGAGATTAGTAAGTCGAAACAGGAGTTGCAAAATGAACAGAGACTAGTTAAGAGCGAAGGGATGATGCGTGTTGGAAGTGATTCCAAGGTTGATACGATCACCATCGTACACTCCCTCTACCTTCAGGATTAGTGTTGAACCTAAGAGAAATGTTATTCGGTGTTTGCGTTAAGCATGAATATGATTATATCATGTTTATTGCAATACGGTTATTCACTTAAGTCAGAGAATAATTGTTATTCTGTTTGCATGAATAAAACCTTCAATGGTCATACACCCAATGTGAATGGTTTATTGAACCTCGATCATAGTGATACACATATTCATAATATTGATGCCAAAAGATGAAAAGTTGATAATGATAGTGCAACATATTTGTGGCACTGCCGTTTAGGTCATATTGGTGTAAAGCGCATGAAGAAACTCCATACGGATGGATTTTTGGAATCACTTGATTATGAAACGTTTGATACTTGCGAACCATGCCTCATGGGCAAGATGACTAAAACTCCGTTCTCCGGAACAATGGAGCGAGCCAATGACTTATTGGAAATAATACATACCGATGTATGCGGTCCGATGAGTGTCGAGGCACGTGGCGGGTATCATTATTTTCTGACCTTCATCGATGATTTGAGCAGATATGGGTATATCTACTTAATGAAACACAAGTCTGAAACATTTGAAAAGTTCAAGGAATTTCAGAGTGAAGTGGAGAATCATCGTAACAAGAAAATAAAGTTTCTACGATCTGATCCCGGAGGTGAATATTTGAGTTACGAGTTTGGCCTTCATTTAAAACAATGTGGAATAGTTTCACAACTCATGCCACCTGGAACACCACAGCGTAATGGTGTGTCCAAACATCGTAACCATACTGTATTAGATATGGTGCGATCTATGATGTCTCTTCCCGATTTACCACTATCGTTTTGGGGTTATGCATTAGGGACAACTGCATTCACGTTAAATAGGGCATCATCTAAATCCGTTGAGACGACGCCGTATGAACTGTGATTTGGCAAGAAAGCAAAGTTGTTGTTTCTTAAAGTTTAGGGTTGCGATGCTTATGTGAAAAAGCACTACTGCAGGTTGCTGCTAATGCAACACTACGATCAGAAACCCTTTGACGAAACTGTGTGCGGTGCAATAATTGCAAACAGTGGTGTAAAAGAACCGTCAAAAAGGTGCAAAACATTTGCGATGCCGGATGCATCAAACACGGTTCTGATTTTAATAGCGTGTGCGATGCAGGGCATACGGTTCAGTTCAATGAACTGTTTGCTATGAGGCGGAACAAAAGAAACGGGCGGCCAGATGAAGGCGTGTGCGATATACAGCATACAGTTCACTCGGATTAACTGTTTGTGATGAGGAGGAACAATAGAAACGGGCAGCTAGATAAAGGTGTGTGCCATTGAGGGCATACGCTTCAGAAGGATTAACTATTTGCGATTAGGCAACAGAACAGAAACGGTCAGCCAGATCAAAGTGTCTATGATTGATGACATACACTTCACACGCATGAGCTGTTTGCGATTAGCCACAACAAATAAAAATAGTTAGATAGATCAACATGTATGCGCCAGACGGGCACACACATTCTAATTAAAAGAAGTGTGTGCGATGGTAATAACGAGCGCGCACGGTTGTTGGAACAAGACGTGTGCTGACATTGCCTATTGCGATGCACCCTATGGTGCAAACGCCACGTACGTGACCGAGAAAGCGTGCCCACATTACGCCTTTCGGGAATATTGCCGCACTTAGAACCGTCAATAAATTTTGAGCCTGCGTCCCGTCACATTCCAAATTACTGCCACGCTATATTTAATGGCAAACCTGTTCACACCGATCAAGACCAAAATGGTTTCACACTTATGAGCGTATTAGTACTCGTTTATAAATACTACTACTCCAAGATGAATGCACATTCCTCCTCAACTCCTCATCCATGAAAACAAACAAGTCATTCATCATCGTTCCCTTGCGTCTGCCATGACCAGCGTGAGTTCTGGGTCGAGAGATTGCCACCAGGGAAAGGCGAGCATGAAAGCGGAAGCACGAGAGATGTCCCGCCTCGCCGCGAAAGCAGCCGGCATGTCCCGCCGCGCGGCCATAGCAGCACATAGGTCCCGCCATGCCGCCGAAGCAGCACGGAGGTCCTGCCGCGCCGTCGATGCAGCAGACTGGTCCGGCCGCGCCGTGGAAGCAGAAGAGATGTCCCACCGCGTCGCGAATGCAGCAGAGATGTCCTCCCACACCGTGGCGACCTGGGAAAATGTCTCGTGGGCAGGTGAGAACTCTTACAAGCGCATGCATGCGATCATCCACAGCCAGATGGATCAGATCTCCGACTGGGCGAGGTTGCAGGACGACATGAAGGCCTCTTTTGAACAGGCTACCGGCGTCATCCGACAACTAAATGAGAGCGATGCGAAGCTCCTGGCCGAGCACGACCTGCTGAGGGCGAAGATCATCGGAAGTGCGGAGTAGCAGGAGGAGACCACTGCCTTGTTGAAGAGGACCGGCGTCATTGTCGAGAAACTTATGGACGAGAATGCCATGCTGTGGATCAAGCGCAGAAGGCTGGTGGAGGAATCCATGGATACTCTCAAGCAGCATCTTGAGGACAAGAAAGAGCTCATCGCCGCTCGCCACTGAGACTAGTTCCCGCGACCTGCAGCAACGCATCAAGAAAGTAGAGATCAGCAAGCCAGATCGTTGTCTTCCTTCTTATTTTGCCCTTGTGTATTTCGGGCATTGCCGCATGTGGCTTTTTTTAATTATGTTCCCAAATATATAAGACAATTATTATCCACTGTCATCCTCCTTATATTCATCATGCTTGCTATAAGTCGCAGTCGATGCTATATAGGTCCGTCGGATCTTACATCAAGATCCGTGCAAAACTTTCTTTTCAGATTTTCATTTCTCTCTTAAATCTCAGTCCAGTGAGACATAGTCACACCGTGAAACAGGGGCTTGGGCGCCATTAATGGAGACGTGGGGAGGGAGGTGCATGGCGGATAGAGGTCAAAGGGCTCTCCTCCCGATGAGCACGCGCAGGGGTCTGATCGCACGCCTCCTGTACTCAAATAGCTACCCCGCACGGCACCTCCTAGCCAATAAAAAAGGGACGCGTGGCAGCACGTAATTGGTAAGTAGAACACCCATGATTTCAATAATACTTGTGTTTCCGATTTGTAACGTGACAGCACTTGTTCCAAAATGACTTTGTTGATTGTTAATGTGTGCGCCTTCGCAAATCGGACAGAAAAATTACCATAGCATGTTGGTGCCATGTCATGACACCATGCCAAGTTTCATGATTTTTCAGGTGTGTTTTGGATTTACATGAATTAAAAAACCAAGTTTCTCAATTTTCGGCCGAGCCACGACGCCCAGATGTTTGAATTTCATTCTCATTTCTTGCATGTGACCTAGAAATTCACCCAAGGACACACATGTGATTTTTCAACCAACTTTGGTGCACTGGAGCATGTGCTTGCAGTTCAAATTCGAATTATGCACATTAAATGCCCAGAAATTCAATTAATATATAAAAAAGGCCAAACGAATCTGGAATAATTCCAAAATTTAGCACGATACTTCTATTTGGTCTAATCTGCCTGTGTAAAAAAATTAAGGCGGGAGAAGGCAGTGTACGTATGTCGTTTCGCACACGGAGGTGACACGTTCCCTCTCGGAACCACGAGCCTTCTTGAGAGAAGCTCCGGTTTGCAAGAAGCTTATACCAAAGCTTGTCCCAATTCGGCCAAAAAAAATACCGCAGCATGTTGGTGCCATGTCATGACACCATGCCAAGTTTCATGATTTTCAGGCATGTTTTGGATTTACATGAATTAAAAAACCAAGTTTCTCAATCTTTCCGGCCGAGCCACGACGCCTAGATGTTTGAATTTCATTCCCATTTCTTGCATGGGACCTAGAAATTCACCCAAGGACACACATGTGATTTTTCAACCAACTTTGGTGCACTGGAGCATGTGCTTGTAGTTCAAATTTGAATTATGCACATTAAATGCCCAGAAATTCAATTAATGTATAGAAAAGGCCAAACGAATCCGAAATAATTCCAAAATTTAGCACGATACTTCTATTTGGTCTAATCTGGCTGTGTAAAAAATTAAGGCGGGAGAAGGCAGAGTACGTATGTCGTTTCGCACACGGAGGTGACACGTTCCCTCTCGGAACCACGAGCCTTCTTGAGAGAAGCTCCGGTTTGCAAGAAGCTTATACCAAAGCTTGTCCCAATTCGGCCAAAAAAATTGCCGCAGCATGTTGGTGCCATGTCATGACACCATGCCAAGTTTCATGATTTTCCGGCATGTTATGGATTTACATGAATTAAAAAACCAAGTTTCTCAATATTTCCGGCCGAGTCACGACGCCTAGATGTTTGAATTTCATTCCCATTTCTTGCATGGGACCTAGAAATTCACCCAAGGACACACATGTGATTTTTCAACCAACGTTGGTGCACTGGAGCATGTGCTTGTAGTTCAAATTTGAATTATGCACATTAAATGCCCAGAAATTCAATTAATATATAAAAATGGCCAAACGAACCCGGAATAATTACAAAATTTAGCACAATACTTCTATTTGGTCTAATATGCCTGTGTAAAAAAATTAAGGCGGGAGAAGGCAGTGTATGTATGTCGTTTCGCACACGGAGGTGACGCGTTCCCTCTGGAAACCACAAGCCTTCTTGAGAGAAGCTCCGGTTTGCAAAAAGTTTATACCAAAGCTTGTCCCAATTCGGCCAAAAAAATTACCGCGGCATGTTGGTGCCATGTCATGACACCATGCGAAGTTTCATGATTTTCAGGCATGTTTTGGATTTACATGAATTAAAAAACCAAGTTTCTCAATCTTTCCGGCCGAGCCACGACGCCCAGATGTTTGAATTTCATTCCCATTTCTTGCATGGCACCTATAAATTGACCCAAAGACACACATGTGTTTTTTCAACAAACTTTGGTGCACTGGAACATGTGCTTGTAGTTCAAATTTGAATTATGCACATTAAATGCCGAGAAACTCAATTAATCATAAAAATGCCAAACGAACTCGGAATAATTCCAAATTTAAACATGACACTCATGTACTAGTTGCATGTTCACTGTACGTAAATGTTCTAGCAATTCAAACACCATCCTTTCCCTCCGTAACACCATTTTGTCTTTCAAAACGTAATGAAAAAATCAGGTATACCACAAACAATTTACTAGAAAGAATCGTGTGGGATGCGATATAAAATATCTTGGCGCACCGTCTTGTCTGGCTTACGCAGGAAGATTCGTCGTCTACAGTCCATCGCCCCCGCCTGAACCACACTTGCGCGCCAGTTTCTCGTGGCACCGAGCGAATTTTTTTTGCCACCGCAGAAATATCTATCTCCCCGGCCCCTCCCTCCCACCAAAAGTCACATTTCCACTGTTCCTCTTTGCTTTCCAAGTTCAAACGTTCACTGCTACTTACTGGCAGCTCAGCCTCCTCGCCGGCGACCCTTCTTCTTGCAGCGCCGCCTCCTCGCGCGGCTACCCATCTTCTTGCAGCGTCGCCTCCTCGCCGGCGACCCTTCTTCTTGCAGCGCCGCCTCCTTGCCGCCGACCCTTCTTCTTGTTGCACGGCCTCGTTGATATGGTCAGGTAATCCACAGCCCACCCACACCATCCTCCTCCTTTCCCGTCCCAGATGCCCCGACCGACGGCGGTACACCTTCCGCCGAAATCACTGTCCCCCTCTTCCAATTAAGCGCCGCCCACAACCATTTTGCACGCAGTATAACGTGGAGCTCAGTAGCATGCGGCCACACGTGCGCACGAGGTCGCTATGGCAGCCATGCGTGCCGACCGCCAGATCTTGGAGGAGCACCTCGTCTTCGAGGCCACCGTCGACACCGCCACGCGGTTGTCTACTTTAAAATACAGTTCGTGCTGTTTTCTCGAGACCACCGCTAGTGCCTTCTAGTGATTTGTCCTCTGTAATGTTAATATGCAATCTGATGTTCAGTTAATAGTTTGGTCCTCTGAAATGTAATGTTCAGTTAACACTTTGGTCCTCTAAAATGTAATGTTCAGTTAATAGGTTGGTCCAAGAATTGTAAATTTTGTAGTACTGTTCTCAAGCATTCTTTGTTTTGTTAACTGCCTTATCTTCTAGTACATGTCTCTATTCTGCAATGTCGTGCTCAGTTAACTATTTTGGTTCATTTGGTCTGCTGTCCATTTAACTGTTTGGTTCAGTTCTGCAATTTGATTTTCATTTGTTGTGGCTACAATTTTGTATTGTTATGCATGTGAAATATATCGAATTTGGTTGTACTCAATACATATTCTACTGATAGTATGGCAACTCTCAGTTAACCTAATCAAGATCTTCCTTATGTGTGTTGCAGGGAAACAATGGGAGACACTGTGGTTTACCATCAAGATTTGTTCAAGCATGGTCCTTTGGCTAATAGCACATTATTGTGCAGTTGTAGGAATCCTTCTAATATTTAGGTTTCTTACAATTTGGTCTTGCACATGTAGGTCCTGCTGTCAGAGGCTTAGACCCACTGTTCGACCCATTTTGCATATGGGGAAATGAGATGTCCATGAATATCAGTTAAGTCAAGAAACTCGGAAAGATTGTTAGGATGAAGAAACTTGCGACGAATAACAGCAAGATCTTTGTTTGCACAATGAAGAAGACATCAGTCAACTATAGGATGGTACTAACTCTTTTACCTTGTTTTTACCACTTGCGCCATTTCAAAATTTATAACAGCGATTTATGCATATCTTTGTTTTCAGTACTTTTCAAAGCAGTTCACCGATGATTACCTCTCAAACCACCTGCATGGTCAAGATGCAAGGAAGGTATTCATTCAACACCCACGGTGCAATATTGCAGTCTTGCTAAAGAGGACGAAGGTTGGGCGGGCAATTATCCATAGCCACTTGCCTAAAGTTGCAAGGACATTCAACATCACCGAAGGCTCAATATTTGCCTTCCGCTTTTGCAGTTTCCCAGATGAGATTCATCTATCTATTTACCGTGTATGATTCTACTTTCCAAAGGTTTTTGATGTTGCATGTGAAACTTGGTGCTGTTGTGTAATGGCGTAACTGAGTGTCGAAGCTATCTGATGTAATTTGATTATGAAATCCTGGTTGCTGTTATACGGATATGAAATATCTGGTGCGTTTTATAAGAAATATCAATTTGATTAGTACATGGATTATCAATAATAGACTAATTACCCTGCTTATTGGGGTTTTCTATTGCAGACGGTTACTCAGACAACACCGTGGGCGATGAACTCAAACAACACGCACGGTTTCTAGAAAGTAGGCGTGTTCGATCAACTAACAATCACACACGGCTTCCGGCAGAGAACTGTTTGCGTTAGGCCACCTTGCACAAACGTTTCCACACAAAAAACTGTGTGTGATATACATACGAACAGAAATGGTTTTCTGGGATTCACCGTGTGGGATGTACATACGAACAGAAACAATTGGGTTTTGATGCCCCGCCAGTTCGCACACGGGCTCATTTTGCCCGAGCCTGTGTGCCACGAGGGCCTATCCCCGACGGTTTCTGGGTCGTGTGGGAAGGACCCCCCTATCGCCCACACTCACTTGGAGACGGTTCCAAACGCCGTCGCGGAAAGGGGTTAAAAAGCGTTTGTATAGCACGTCATTGTACCAGTGAAGCTTCAGCCTGATAAGCTCGAACCCAAATCGGAGAAGTGCGTCTTCGTAGGATACCCAAAAGAAACTGTTGGGTACACCTTCTACCACAGATCCGAAAGCAAGATCGTTGTTGCTAAGAATGGATCCTTTCTAGAGAAGGAGTTTCTCTCGAAAGAAGTGAGTGGGAGGAAAGTAGAACTTGATGAGGTAATTGTACCTTCTCTTGAATTGGAAAGTAGCTCATCACAAAAACTGTTCCCATGATGCCTACACCAACTAGAGAGGAAGCTAATGATAATGATCATGAAACTTCAGATCAAGTTACTACTGAACCTCGTAGGTCAACCAGAGCACGTTCCGCACCAGAGTGGTACGGTAACCCTGTTCTGGAAGTCATGTTACTAGACCATGACGAACCTACGAACTATGAAGAAGCTATAATGAGCCCAGATTTCAACAGAAGGCTTGAGGCCATGAAATCTGAGATAGGATCCATGTATGAGAACAAAGTGTGGACTTTGGTGGATTTGCCCGATGATCGGCAAGCCATTAAGAATAAATGGATCTTCAAGAGGAAGACGAACACTAATGGTAGTGTTACTATCCACAAAGCTCGACTTGTTGCAAAAAAAATTCGACAAGTTCAAGGTGTTGACTACGATGAGATTTTCTCACTCGTAGCGATGCTTAAGTCTGTCTGAATCATGTTAGCAATTGCCACATTTTATGAAGTCTGGCAAATGGATATCAGATCTGCATTCCTTAATGGATTTCTTGAAGAAGAGTTGTATATGATACAACCAAAAGTTTTTGTCGATCATAAAGGTGCTAACAAAGTGTGCAAACTCCAGCGATCCATCTATGGACTGGTGCAAGCATCTCAGAGTTGGAATATACGCTTTGATAAGGTGATCAAAGCATATGCTTTTATACAGACTTATGGTGAAGTCTGTATTTACAAGAAAGTGAGTGGGAGCTCTGTAGCATTTCTGATATTATATGTGGATGGCATATTGTTGATCAGGAATGATATAGAATTTCTGGATAGCATAAAAGGATACTTGAATAAGAATTTTTCAATGAAAGACCACGGTGAAGCTGCTTACATATTGGGCATCAAGATCTATAGAGATAGAACAAGACGCTTGATGAGACTTTCAATGAGTATATACCTTGACAAGATTTTGAAGGAGATCAAAATGGATCAGGCAAAGAAGGAGTTCTTGCTTGTATTATAAGTGTGAAGTTGAGTAAAGACTCAAAACCCGACCACGGTAGAAGATAAAAGAGAGAATAAAAGTCATTCCCTATGCCTCAGCCATAGGTTCTATAAAGTATGCCATGCTGTGTACCAAACCTATTGTGTACCTTGCCATGAGTTTGGCGAGGGAGTACAATAGTGATCTAGGACTAGATCACTGGACAGCGGTGATGACCCACAAGTATAGGGGATCAATTGTAGCTGAAAGGATCGATATAGTTGACTATAGGGGGGGTGAATAGGCAACTAACAATTTTTAGCTTTTCTTTACCAATTTAAACTTGCATCAAAGTAGGTTGTCTAGATATGCAACTAGGTGAGCAACCTATATGATGCAACAACAACAAGCACACAAGCACACAAGCACACAAGCAAGCAAGAGATACAACACAATATAAACTCGCACAAGTGAAGGTAAGAGATAACCAAGAGTGGAGCCGGAGGAGACGAGGATGTGTTACCGAAGTTCCTTCCCTTTGAGGGGAAGTACATCTCTGTTGGAGCAGTGTGGAGGCACAATGCTCCCCAAGAAGCCACTAGGGCCACCGTATTCTCCGCACGCCCTCACATAATGCGAGATGCCGTGATTCCACTATTGGTGCCCTTGGAGGCGACGACCGAACCTTTACAAACAAGGTTGGGGCAATCTCCACAACTTAATTGGAGGCTCCCAATGACACCACGAAGCTTCACCACAATGGAATATGGCTCCATGGTGACCTCAACCGTCTAGCGTGCTCAAACACCCAAGAGTAACAAGATCCGCAAGGGATTAGTGGGGGGGATCAAATTTCTCTTGGTGGAAGTGTAGATCGGGACCTTCTCAACCAATCCCTGGAAAATCAACAAGTTTGATTGGCTAGGGAAAGAGATTGGGCGAGAATGGAGCTTGGGAAGGGAAGAGGTAGTCAACTTGGGGAAGAAGACCCCCCTTATATAGTGAGAGGACAAATCCAACCGTTACCCACCTACTCAGCCCGCGACATGCGGTACTACTGCATCTCCAAGCGGTACTACCGCACTGGCTTGATGTACTACCGCTGGGAGGTGCGGTACTGCCGCTCGCGGGGCAAGAGCCAGGTGAGGCTCTGTTGCATAAGCCAACGAGCGATAGAACCGCCGGAGCGGTACTACCGCGCGCCCTTGTGGTACTAACGCAAGGCAGAGCACATCCTGCGCTGGGAAGGCACAGACTAATAAAATTACATCCGTGGCTACTTCCGCTGAGTTTTGGTTAGTGCAAAAATCCGGCACGGTACTACAGCTCACAAGGAGCGGTACTACCGCGTAGGGTGCGGAAGTAAAAAATTACTTCCGCCCCTACATCCGCTCATGCCACGGTACTAGGCTGGAGGCCACGGTACTACCGCATGCTAGGAGCGGTACTACCGCTACCTCAGGGCGGTACTATCGCTACCTCAGGGTGGTACTACCGTGGCCAGCTGCGGTACTACTGCTCCCTTGAGCAGTACTACTGCACGCTGCAGACCAGTAGCACTAGGATGCCTTCATCTTCGCAGCGACAAGGGGAACAACTGGTGCTCCAAAGAAGCAAAGGAAAGGTGGTGCAAAGGAATAGATGTGTACGTGATGATTCCACCCTAACCTTTCCAAAGCGGACCCCCTCTTAATAGTATGGCTTTCCTATGACTCAAATCCACCGAAAAGAAACATAGAGAAACATCATCTTCGATAGGCTCTGAGGGGCACCGAATCGTCTTGTGCCTAGACATGAGATATCCAAAATGCTCACTGCACATGATTAGTCCGTGATGTCGCTTGAAGCTATGTCAGTATTTCCCCAAAGAGGAAGGGATGATGCAGCACAGCGGCTGTAGGTATTTCCCTCAGATATTAAACCAAGGTTATCGAACCAGTAGGAGAACCAAGCAACACAACGTAAATAGCCCCTACACACAAATAACAACCACTCGCAACCCGATGTGTTAAAGGGGTTGTCAATCCCTTTCGAGTAACGACGCTAGAAATTGGTACGTGGACGGGAGAAAATTGTAATACATTGAATAAATAGATCACAAATAAATAAAAGTGCAGCAAAGTATTTTTGGTTTAATAGATCTAAAAATAAATGCAAGGAAAAAGTAGATCGCAAAGGCAAATATATGAGAAAGAAGACCCAGGGTCCGTAGGTTTCACTAGTGACTTCTCTCGAGATAGCAAATGGTGGGTGAACAAATTACTGTTGGGCAATTGATAGAACTTCAAATAATTATGATGATATCCAGGCAATGATCATTATATAGGCATCACGTCCAAGATTAGTAGACCGACTCCCGCCTGCATCTACTACTATTACTCCACACATCGACCGATATCCAGCATGCATCTAGTGTATTAAGTTCATGGAGAAACAGAGTAATGCAATAAGAACGATCACATGATGTAGACAAGATCTATCTGTGTAGAGATAGACCCCATCGTTTTATCCTTAGTAGCAACGATACATACGTGTTGTTTCCCTTTCTGTCACTGGGATCAAGCACCGTAAGATCGAACCCACTACCGGGCACCTCTTCCCATTGCAAGATAAATAGATTAAGTTGGCCAATCAAAACCCAAATATCAGAGAAGAAATACGAGGCTATAAGAGATCATGCATAAAAGAGATCAAAGAAACTCAAATACTTTCATGGATATAAAAAGATAGATCTGATCATAAACTCAAAGTTCATCGATCCCAACAAACAAACCGCAAAAGAGTTACATCATATGGATCTCCAAGAGACCATTGTATTGAGAATCTAGCGAGAGAGAGGAAGCCATCTAGCTACTAACTACGGACCTGAAGGTCTACAAAGAACTACTCACGCATTATCAGAGAGGCACCAATGGAAGTGGTGAACCCCATCCGAGATGGTGTCTAGATTGGATCTGGTGGTTCTGGACTCTGCGGCTGCTGGATGAATATTTCGTCCATTGTTCTAGGGTTTCTGGAATATTGAGGTATTTATAGAGCAAAGAGGCGTTCCGGGGGCACCCGAGGTGGGCACAACCCACCAGGGCGTGCCTGGGCCTCCTGGCGCGCCCTGGTGGGTTGTGCCCCCCTCGAGGCACCCCCAGGCGCAGCCAGGGCCCATTGTGCTCCTTTTGGCCCATAAAAATTCTCCGTAAAGTTTCGGGGCATTTGGACTCCGTCTGATATTGATTTTCTGTGATGTAAAAAACATGGAAAAACAACAACTGGCACTTGGCACTATGTCAATAGGTTAGTACCAAAAAATGATATAAAATGATTGTAATACATCCAAGATTGATAATATAACAACATGGAACAATCAAAAACTATATATACGTTGGAGTCGTATCAGCATCCCCAAGCTTAACTCCTACTCGCCCTCGAGTAGGTAAGTGATAAAAACGGAATTTTTGATGTGGTATGCTGCCTAACATGTCATATCATATTTCTTTTCTTTATAGCATGGACATTTGGACTTTTAGTTGTTCAAAGCAATAGTCTAGTTTTGACATGATAATTTAGATACTCAAGCATATCAACAAGCAACAATGTCTTTGAAAATATCAACGCTAAAATAAGTTATCCCTAGCGCATCATGCTCAAACATTGATCCATTCATGAAACACACTCGAATATTTGCTACACCCATACTTAAGTACGATCATATTGCCTCCTAGTTGGTGCTTTTATAAGAGAAGATGGAGACTCAAAATGAAAATTGCATAAAGTAAAAGAAAGTTCCTTCGCAGAGGTAAGTAGGGATTTGTAGAGGTGTCAGAGCTCAAAGCGAAAAACTTAGAGATAAAAATATTTTGGGAGGTGTATCCATCCCACCAACGAAAACGACTTAGAGTTCTAAACACTTTACATGCTAGATATGCCATAGGAGGTTCCCAAACAAAAAATAAAGTTTATTCCTTTTTCCACCATACTTTCACTTTCCATGGCTAACCGTATCCACGGGTGCCCTCCATACCAACATTTTCCAAGGAATTTATTATTTGACAACATAAAGTAAATTCAATTTTTTTGCATTTCGGGACTGGGCATCCCTAATACCTTTGCCTTACTCTTGTGCAATGACAAGTGAATAAACACTCATCGTGAGAATAACACATCTAGCATGGAAAATATTAGCCACTCTTCACCGCTTCGCGAGCGAAACAAACACACAAAAGATAAGTTTATTTTGAAAATTAGAGATGGCACATACAAATTTGCTTAGAACAGCAAAAAAATACCGCATATAGGTAGATATAGTGGACTCATGTGGCAAAACTGGTTTAAGGGTTTTGGATGCACAAGTAGAGGTCATACTTAGTGCAAAATGAAGGCTAGCAAAAGATTGGGAAGCGACCAACCAAGAAACGAATAATCTCATAAGCAAGCATTAAGCATAAATAACACTGAATAATGCACCAGCAGTAGGATATAATTTCATTGCATGACTATTGACTTTCGTACTTGCATAGGGAATCACAAACCTTGACACCAATATTCTTACTAAAGCATAATTACTCACCAACATAACTCACATATCACATCATCATATCTCAAAACTATTACTAAGAATCAAGTTTATTTTGTCCAATGATCTTCATGAAAGTTTTTATTATATCCTTCTTGGATATCTATCACTTTGGGACTAATTTTCATGTGTTGCTTTTCATAAGCTCAAACAAATATAAGTGAAGATAATGAGCATAATTCTTTTTTCTTTCTTTCTCTCAAATTAATTTAAGTGAAGAAAGGGAGAATTTCTTGAAAATTTTACTAACTCTCAAATAAATCTAAGTGAAGCAAGAGAGCATTTCTTCAAAAATAATAAAGCACACCGTGCTCAAAAAGATATAAATGAAGCACTAGAGCAAGTCCATTTCTCATAAAAACTTAAGTGAAGCATAGAGAGCAATTCTAACAAGTCATGAAATAATTTTGGCTCTCTCAAATTGGTGTGTCCAGCAAGGATTTATGACTTAAAACACAAAATAAAACAAGTAAATACTCATATCATACAAGACGCTCCAAGCAAAACACATATCATGTGACGAATAAAAATATAGTTTCAAGTAAAATACCGATAGTTGTTGGAAGAAAGAGGGGATGCCACTCGAGGGCATCCCCAAGCTTAGTTGGTTGCTCATTTTTGGATAATAGCTTGGGATGCCGGGGCATCCCCAAGCTTAGGCTCTTCTATCCTTCCTTCATCCATCGTAAGATAACCCAAAACTTGAAAACTTCAATCACACAAAACTCAATAAAACCTCTGTGAGATCCGTTAGTGTAAGAAAGTAAACCACTACTATAAGTACTGTATCAAACCAATTCATATTTTGTTTTTGTATTATATCTACTGTATTCCAACTTTTCTATGGCAACAAATCATCAAAGAAAACCATAGAGCCATCAAAATAAGCACACAACACAAAGAAAACAGAATCTGTCAAAACAGAACAGTCTGTAGCAACCTGACTTAAACGAAAACTTCTGGAACTCCAAAAATTCTGAAAAAATAGGAGAACCTGAGCAATCTGTATATTAATATTCTGCAAAAAGAATCAGGGCAAAATCACTTTCTTATAAAAAATGAGAATTATTTTTGTGAGCGCAAAGTTTCTGTCTTTTTCAGCAAGATCAAACAATTATCACCCAAGAAGATCCTATTGGTTCTACTTGGCACAAACACTAATTAAAACACAATCATAACAGTAGCATAATTGTGATAACACTCAAGAACAGAAAGGAAAAAACAAAAATAAAATTTATTCATTGGGTTGCCTCCCAACAAGCGCTATAGTTTTACGCCCTTAGCTAGGCATAAAGCATGGATCTAAATTTTGTCATCTTTCTTCTTAACGTTCTTAGAGGTATTTCCATCATGGGTTTTTTTGAACACAACATAAAACATATTATCCATGGAAACCTTAGTGTTCCTAAGTTTGTGTCATCATAATCTTTTTGATTCCCCGCAACAATCCAAGAATAATGTTGATTAACATTATTGAAAACATGTTGGATTATATCTAAAACAGGGACTTCCTTTTTAAGATTCTCATCAAAGATTTTATTATCCCTAAGAAAATGTCTTAAAGCATAGTCGCTATTGTAAAGAATTTCATCTATCACAGGTTTTTCACGATTCATACCATAAAAGTCAAAGATTTCCCTAGCTTCCCGTATTATGTAGTCAAACTCATTCATAAGAATGAGAGTGGCCAACTTTTTAGCCCTAGGATTCTTTATATCGGGAAGCTCAAAAAAAATCTTTGCAAAGTAGGATGGGTACGAATAAATTTACTCTCAAGTTTCAGAACTAGTGCTGAAATAGCATCCGCATAAGATCTAGTAGTTTTAAGTATAGGAGCATCATCAAGACTCAAATTTCCCACACAATTGAAAAATTCTTGGATATGTTCTTTTCCCATAACGTTCCCTTGCCCCAAGATAAAAGTTTTAGCATCCAGATTTCCCGTACGTCCTATCTTAGGAGTTAGGCCATCATTTGTTGGTGCCATACCGAAGTCACTCATGATTGCAAGAAAGGATAGATCCGACAAGAAAACGACGAACGAAAAAGAGAGGCGAATAAAACGGTAAATTTTTGTGAAGTGGGGGAGAGGAAAATGAGAGGCAAATGGCAAATAATGTAAATTGCGAGGAGATGAGATTTGTGATTAGGAACCTGGTATATGTTGAAGATCCTCCCCGGCAAAGGTGCCAGAAATTCCCTTTGATGTCGCTTGAAGCTATGTCGGTATTTCCCCAAAGAGGAAGGGATGATGCAGCACATCGACGGTAGGTATTTCCCTCAGATATGAAACCAAGGTTATCGAACCAGTAGGAGAACCAAGCAACACAACGTAAACAGCCCCTGCACACAAATAATAACCACTCGCAATGCGACGTGTTAAAGGGGTTGTCAATCCCTTACGGGTAACGGCGCCAGAAATTGGTGCGTGGACGGGAGAAAATTGTAATAGATTGAATAAATAGATAGCAAATAAATAAAAGTGCAGCAAAGTATTTTTGTATTTTTGGTTTAATAGATCTGAAAATAAATGCAAGGAAAAAGTAGATCGCAAAGGCAAATATATGAGAAAGAAGACCCGGGGGCCGTAGGTTTCACTAGTGGCTTCTCTCGAGAAATATAGCAAACGGTGGGTGAACAAATTACTGTTGGGCAATTGATAGAACATCAAATAATTATGACGATATCCAGGCAATGATCATTATATAGGCATCACGTCGAAGATTAGTAGACCGACTCCTCCCTGCATCTACTACTATTACTCCACACATCGACCGCTATCCAGCATGCATCTAGTGTATTAAGTTCATGGAGAAATGGAGTAATGCAATAAGAATGATGACATGATGTAGACAAGATCTATCTATGTAGAGATAGACCCCATCGTTTTATCCTTAGTAGCAATGATACATACGTGTTGTTTCCCTTTCTGTCACTCGGATCAAGCACCGTAAGATCGAACCCACTACCGGGCACCTCTTCCCATTGCAAGATAAATAGATCAAGTTGGCCAAACAAAACCCAAATATCGGAGAAGAAATACGAGGCTATAAGAGATCATGCATAAAAGAGATCAAAGAAACTCAAATACTTTCATGGATATAAAAAGATAGATCTGATCATAAACTCAAAGTTCATCGATCCCAACAAACACACCGCAAAAGAGTTACATCATATGGATCTCCAAGAGACCATTGTATTGAGAATCCAGCGAGAGAGAGAGAGAGAGAGAGGAAGCCATCTAGCTACTAACTACGGACCCGAATCGTCTTGTGCCTAGACATGAGATATCCGAAATGCTCAATGCACACGATTAGTCCGTGATGTCGCTTGAAGCTACGTCGGTATTTCCCCAAAGAGGAAGGGATGATGCAGCATAGCGGCGGTAGGTATTTCCCTCAGATATTAAACCAAGGTTATCGAACCAGTAGGAGAACCAAGCAACACAACGTAAATAGCCCCTACACACAAATAACAACCACTCGCAACCCGATGTGTTAAAGGGGTTGTCAATCCCTTTCGAGTAACGACGCTAGAAATTGGTGCGTGGACGGGAGAAAATTGTAATAGATTGAATAAATAGATCGCAAATAAATAAAAGTGCAGCAAAGTATTTTTGTATTTTTGGTTTAATATATCTAAAAATAAATGCAAGGAAAAAGTTGATCACAAAGGCAAATATATGAGAAAGAAGACCCAGGGACCGTAGGTTTCACTAGTGGCTTCTCTGGAGAAAAATAGCAAACGGTGGGTGAACAAATTACTGTTGGGCAATTGATAGAACTTCAAATAATTATGACGATATCTAGGCAATGATCATTATATAGGCATCACGTCCAAGATTAGTAGACCGACTCCTGCCTGCATCTACTACTATTACTCCACACATCGACCGCTATCCAGCATGCATCTAGTGTATAAAGTTCATGGAGAAACAGAGTAATGCAATAAGAACGATCACATGATGTAGACAAGATCTATCTATGTAGAGATAGACCCCATCGTTTTATCCTTAGTAGCAACGATACATACGTGTTGTTTCCGTTTCTGTCACTGGGATCAAGCACCGTAAGATAGAACCCACTACCGGGCACCTCTTCCCATTGCAAGATAAATAGATTAAGTTGTCCAATCAAAACCCAAATATCGGAGAAGAAATACGGGGCTATAAGAGATCATGCTTAAAAGAGATCAAAGAAACTCAAATACTTTCATGGATATAAAAAGATAGATCTGATCATAAACTCAAAGTTCATCGATCCCAACAAAAACACCGCAAAAGAGTTACATCATATGGATCTCCAAGAGACCATTGTATTGAGAATCCAGCAAGAGAGAGGAAGCCATCTAGCTACTAACTACGGACCCGAAGGTCTACAAAGAACTACTCACGCATCATCATAGAGGCACCAATGGAGGTGGTGAACCCATCCGAGATGGTGTCTAGATTGGATCTGGTGGTTCTGGACTCTGCGGCGGCTGGATGAATATTTCGTCGATTGTTCTAGGGTTTCTGGAATATTGGGGTATTTATAAAGTAAAGAGGCGGTCCGGGGGGCACCCGAGGTGGGCACAACCCACCAGGGGGCGCCTGCCCAGGCGCGCCTTGGTGGGTTGTGCCCCCCTCGGGGCACCCCCCAGGCACAGCCAGGGCCCATTGTGTTCCTTCTGGCCCATAAAAATTCTCCGTAAAGTTTCGGGGCATTTGGACTCCATCTGATATTGATTTTTTGTGATGTAAAAAACATGGAAAAAACAACAACTGGCACTTGGCACTATGTCAATAGGTTAGTACCAAATAATGATATAAAATGACTATAAATGATTGTAAAACATCCAAGATTGATAATATGACAGCATGGAACAATAAAAAATTATAGATACATTGGAGATGTATCAGTCCGCAAAAGCATTGTCATCAATCACCAAAACCACTTAGGGAGAAATATGCCCTTACAATCTCCCCCTTTTTGGTGGAATGATGACAATACGGGATTTGCAAATAGAGATATAAAATGAAACATAAGCAAACCCAAAATCTATAACATATAGACGGGCTCCCCCTAGATGTGTGCTCTCTAGAGAAATGCTTTGGACTGCACGGCACACATACTAGGATTAACACTCCCCCTATATTTTATAAACAAGGCAATCCTTGCAACAATATGAATGACAATGAGCATGGCAAGGTATAGAAATGAGCATGCGAACAAGGGCACAAGGCATAATAGGCTCACAATCTACTAAACATACTAAACAATATGATAAGATAGTAATATAAGCTGAGGACATATGTCTTACACCATATGATAGTCTCACATGAACACAACCACAAACCAGCGAGCCAAAGCAAACAAGGTTCAATAGAATGAAAGCAAAGCGACAAAGCAAAACAAGACACGACACAATACTTGCAAATCCTACACTCTCTCCCCCTTTGGCATCGAGACACCAAAAAGGCAGAGAGGGCACCTACGACACAGGTGGTAGCTCAGCTGCAGTGATCACTCATCATGCTCCTCATCGGTCACGGCAGTGGGAATGGTCTCCTCCTCTGACTCAGTCCACTGTTAGCCCTACTTCGCCATCCAGGCAGCCTCAGGAGTGATGACCCTCTCGGATCCGCTCGACACGTGCTCGCCGAACGTCCTCAAGATCCTCTTGTCGCACCGGCGACTCTCCTTCTGAGCAACATGGGACTTGTACTGTCCCTTGGCCTACATGCAGAACAGAGCCTTCATCTTGTTCTTCAGCCTCTTAGCCCAAGTGGGCTCAGAAGAGGAAGGAGTGTATCCATCAGAACTGTCCTCATCCACCTCGTCCTCCTCAAGCTCATCCTCATCCATCTCCATCCTAACAGCCTCTGCCTCAGCCCGGGTAGTGGTGTTAGCCCACTTGCTCTTGATGCGCAGCTTGATGGGCTCATGACGAATCCAGTTGGGGGCAAGAAACTCGTCATTGGGATAGAGCTGCTCCCAAGTCTTCGAGATCAAGGGAAACAGGTAAGGTCCATAGATGGGTACCTTACGGTTGAACACCGCAAACTGCAGCTCACACCACATGATGTGTGAGACATCAAGGGGTGTCGTCTGTTGGAGACACGCCTTCTCACAGATGAGCATCATGTCCACAAGATAAGCGTGCACCTTATCCTTGTCACCAATGCGAGGAACGAGTGTGTTGCGAAAGATCTGGTGCATGGTATCAAGGAATGGATTCAACACCCAAGTCTCCTTGTCATTGGCTAACTTCTTAACAAGACAAGGTTGAAGCTTGTTCTTGTTAGCCGACTCTGGGTTGGCATGCGGGCGGACACCAATGGGCACATTTAGCCCCTCATCACGAACATGAAGCAACTCCATGAACTCCTTCCACTTAGCCGACTCTGGGTTCTTGTTAGCCGACTGTGGGTTGGCATGCGGGCGGACACCAATGGGCACATTTAGCCCCTCATCACGAACATGAAGCAACTCCATGAACTCCTTCCACTTAGCAGTCATCCCCTTCCCATTGGTCATCCACGTCATGGTCCGCTCCTCATCGGTGTGGAAGTGGACAGAAGCAAAGAACTGACTCACAACCTCTGGATCAAAGTCCATGTGGAATGTGAGGAGGTCCTCAATGCCAAAATTCTCCACTAAGTCCAGAGGTTCACCAAAGTACTCCCGGTTGCTCTCCTTATTCATATGATGCATGTCAATCCATTGCACTGGCACATAGGTGTTCTGCTTGGCCTTGATTACATCCAGGAAGATGAGATTCTGCTGCTTGGTCCAAAACAAACCATTTCCCCTTGTGATGTCCCTAGGGTTGACGTAGGGGTTGATCTTCCTTCGAATCAGAAACTCCCCTTGAGGCATCTCATCCATGCCAAGATTTGGCTCCTTGGTCTTGGTGGCCGTGGGCTTGCTTCTGCGTTGGGGAGCACTGGAGCCCTCTGGAGCCTCCTCTTGGTTGCGCAGGCGCTTCGAGCCCGTGTCACAGCTAGGATTCGAGCGACGGGCATTGGAACCAGAGCCACACCTATGACACACAACACAAACACGAGAAAAATCGAGAAGGATTATTGCAAAGACAAGGGCCGAAGCCAAAAGAAACAAGTAAGCATGAGATTTGGAAGGACAAAACAGCATAGTTTGCAACTCTACGGTAGTACCGGACCGACTTACAGATGTAAAAAATTACATCTGCTCTAGCCGCGGTAGTACTGTGCCAGGGTGGCACGGTAGTACCGCGCCTGGAGCGGAAGTAATTTTTTTACTTCCGCGCCCCGGGCGGTAGTACCGCTCCAGCGGAGCGGTAGTACCGCACTGGGACAGTTCGTGGGCGAGCATGCGGTAGTACCGCTCGTATTTGAAATCCCCACGAACAACAGATCCAGATCTAGAAACATCCGCAAAAATTAATCGGTACTACCGTTGATCAAACTATACTGTTGCATCACTCCAAATAGCATGCCTACCGCACTAGCACTCTCCTACAATCCCATCTTGCAAAGATTTAGCCAAAAATCACATGAACTACACATGCATCTCCCCAAGACCTAGAAGCACAAGAACGGAACAAAAAGGGAAGGACTTGGGAAAATACCGAGGTCCATGGCAAGAGGGCGAGGTAGGGAACGATGCCACCGGTCGGAATGCAAGGACAGCGGCCGGAGACGGAGATCCGGCGAGGTCCTCCGACGCCGTTCTTGGGTAGGAGAGAGAGAGAGACGAGGTGGGGAAAAGAGATGAATGGGTATGGGGGAGTTGGAACTCCCCCTGCCCTGCTCTTAACCCCCACCCGCTCGCAACGCCGCGGTAGTACCGCAGGTCCTTGCGGTAGTACAGCCCGGGCGGAAGTACCGCTTGCTGGGTGGTAGTACCGCTCTTCCAGCGACAGTAAAAAATTACTGCCGCGATGGAAGCGGTAGTACCGTGCCTAGGATGCAGCTGTGCACGCACAGAGCAACCCACCTCCTGCGGTAGTACGGTGGCTTGCCACGGTAGTACCGTAACCCCAAGAAAGTGCAAGTTTTGCGAAAAGAGAAGAACACGGCCTTTGCAATGCAACCTTCAAGCAACCGGACACACAACGGAGCAAACACACGAGGCAACTCAAACACAAGCTCGGCTCGAAGAAAAAGGCAAAAGACAACAAGGACCAAACATGAAACGCAACCTCTCCAGAGAGAGGGCGGTGGCCGTAGCCACCTATGTTTGAGTCAATTGGTATGGCACCGCGAAGAATTATCCTTGGGCCCATGACCAAAACTCGTCTTTGAAGCACAAGTACCATCAAAAATAGCTAATGTGAAAGAGTTGATCAATTTATGCATAATGGGGGGAGGGTGAGTTCATTGAGAGAACAACACTCCCTCTATGTCCATGCCTACACCTAAACAAGACGTTAAGATGAGTATGGTGGGGTGTGCAAGGGTTCAAGCCACATTGCTCGAATTAATGATATTTAGCTCATGCCTTAACTCGCGAAATCTTGCTTCATCCAAGGGCTTCGTGAAGATATCTGCAAGGTTATCATGAGTGTTGACATAGTTGAGCTCGATCTCCCCTCGCCTAATGTGATCCCAGATGAAGTGGTACCGAATCTCAATATGCTTCGTCTTGAAGTGTTGCACCGGGTTGAGAGAAATCTTGATGGCACTTTCATTATCACACCAAAGAGGCACTTTGTCACAAATGACACCGTAATCCTTTAAAGTTTGCCTCATCCATAGGAGTTGTGCACAACAACTACCGGCGGCCACATACTCCGCTTCGATGGACGAGAGAGACACACAACTTTGCTTCTTAGAAGACCAACTCACCAAAGAGCAACCAAGGAATTGGCACCCTCCGGAAGTTGACTTCCTATCCACTTTGTCTCCCGCCCAATCCGAGTCCGAAAAGCTCACAAGGTTGAAGTTAGCTCCTCTTGGGTACCATAAGCCAAAGTTCGGGGTATGAGCCAAATATCGAAAGATTCGCTTGACCGCCACAAAGTGGCTTTCCTTAGGCGCGGCTTGAAACCGTGCACAAATTCCCACACTCAACATGATATCTGGTCTAGATGCACAAAGGTAAAAGCAAGGAGCCAATCATGGGGCGATATACCTTTTGATCCACCGCTTTACCATTGGGATCTATGTCAAGTTGGCATTTGACGGGCATTGGAGTGGAAGCCGGCTTGACATCACTTAGCTTGAATCTCTTGAGCATGTCTTGAGTGTATTTGGCTTGGTTGATGAAGGTTCCTTCTCTTCTTTGCTTGACTTCGAACCCGAGAAAGAACTTCAACTTTCCCATCATGGACATCTTGAACTTTGAGGTCATGTGAGCAGCAAATTCCTCATTGAAAGCTTTGTTAGGGGAACCAAAGATAATACCATCAACATATAGTTGGCACACAAACAACTCCCCTTTGACCTTATTAGTAAAAAGAGTGGGGTCGATTTTCCCAATTTTAAACCCATGATCTTGCAACAACTCGGTAAGGTGGTCATACCACGCACGTGGGGCTTGTTTAAGGCCATAGAGTGCCTTATTGAGTTGGTACACATGATCGGGGAAATAGTGATCATCGAACCCGGGGGGTTGTTTGATATACACCAACTCACTAATAGGACCATTAAGAAAAGCACTCTTCACATCCATTTGTTGCAACTTGAAGTTATGATGAGAAGCATAAGAAATCAACAAACGAATAGATTCAAGGCGAGCAACGGGAGCAAAGGTTTCACCGTAGTCGATATCCTCGACTTGGGAGTAGCCTTGTGCTACCAAACGAGCCTTGTTGCGAATGATAATTCCATGATCATCTTGCTTGTTCTTGAATATCCACTTGGTTCCAATGACATTATGGTTCCCCGTTGGCCTTGGCACCAATCTCCACACCTTGTTGTGCTCGAATTTATTGAGTTCTTCATGCATGGCATTAAGCCAATCCGGATCCTCGAGCGCCTCATAGACCTTTTGGGGTTCAACACAAGAAACAAACTCGTGATGTTCATAATAGTTTGCTAATTTTCTACGAGTGCTTACCCCCTTTCTTAAGCTTCCAAGCACATTCTTCATGAGATGATCTTTGGTAGTGAGCTTGGATGCAATCTTAGCGGCACGACGCTCCAATTCCTCCTCAGGAGTGAGTTGAGGAGCGGAAACTTGATCATCTTGAGCGTCGTCTTGAGCTTGTTCTTGATCTTGATCTTGCTCTTAATCTTGAACTTGCTCGGTGGTGAGAACTTGACCTTGGGCATCACTTGGTGGTTCACCACCATCTTGTGGTTGGTCTTGTCCTTGATCTTGTTCATTTGGTTGAGGGCCTTCACTTTGTTCTTCGGAAGCGTGTGGGTCTTGGGTTGGTGATGGTTCCACTTGAGTGGAACATTGTCCTTCTCCTTCGGCCACAAGGGGTTCCTAAATGGGTAGGATATGACCAACACCCATTCTTCTTATGGCTTGGGGAGGAATTTCATCACCTACATCACAAGTACCACTTTGCTCCACTTGGGAGCCGTTATTCTCATCAAACTCCATGTTACAAGTCTCCTCAATAAGTCCCGTGGACTTATTGAGGACACGGTAAGCATAAGAGTTTGTAGCATAACTAACAAATATGCCCTCATGAGCTCTAGCCTCAAATTTAGACAAACGAACACCTTTCTTGAGAATGAAACACTTACACCCGAACACCCGGAAGTACTTGAGGTTGGACTTGTTACCGGTGAGTATATCATACGGAGTCTTGTTCAAGCCTTTGCGGATATAGAGCCGATTGGATGCATGACAAGCGGTGTTGATGGCTTCGGCCGAAAAGTTGTATGGAGACTTGAACTCCGCCATCATGGTCCTTGCCGCATCCATCAACGTCTGGTTCTTCCTCTCCACTACACCATTTTGTTGAGGGGTGTAAGGTGCGGAATATTGATGCTTGATCCCCTCATCACTAAGAAACTCATCCAAGGTGTAGTTCTTGAACTCGGTGTTGTTGTCACTTCTTATCGTCAAGATCTTTGCATTATGTTGGCGATGAGCTTCATTTGCAAAGTCAATGACGGTTTGTTGGTCTCACTCTTCCTCTTGAAGAAGTATACCCAAGTGTATCTTGAATAATCATTCACAATCACCAAGCAATACTTTCTACCCCCAAGACTATCAAAGGATGGAGGTCCAAAGATATCCAAGTGAAGGAGCTCCAAGGGCCTCTTCGAGTAGATGATAGTCGTGGGAGGGTGAGCCTTCTCATGTAGCTTTCCTTCAATACAAGCACTGCAAGCACGATCTTTGGCAAAACTAACATTTGTTAGTCCACGGACATGGTCCCCCTTGAGAAGACTTTGCAAAGATCTCATATTGACATGGGCTATTTGGCGATGCCAAAGCCATCCCACGTCAACTTTAGCCATTAGGCATGTCACGGTCTTAGTGGGTCGCTCTGAAAAGTTAATCACATAGAGACCGTTCTCGACATGCCCAACAAAGGCTACTTTAAGAGTCTTGCTCCACAAGAGGGCCACGGTATCAATATCAAAGAAAGTGGCAAAGCCCATGAGTGCAAGTTGACGAACGGAAAGTAAATTGTATGCAAGGGACTCAACAAGCATGACTTTCTCGATCGTGAGATCATGATGATAACCTTGCCAAGTCACAATACCTTAGAAGACGAGGCATCACCCTACTCGACATTGGTGGGCATAGATGAAATCTTGTGCACGTCCACCACCAAGTCCTTGCTTCCGGTCATATGATTTGTGGCTCCACTATCGAGCAACCATGACCCCCCACCGAAAGCGAACACCTAGAAGAGATCAATGCTTGGTTTTAGGTACCCATCTTGTAATGGGTCCTTTGATGTTAGTAACAAGGGTCTTAGGAACCCAAGTAGACCATTCAATGTACTCATAAGGAGAACCAACAAATTTAGCATAAACATGCCCATCACTAGCACGACATAATGATACGTATCCGTCGTATCTATAAATTTTGATTGTTCCATGCCAATATTATACGACTTTCATATAATTTTGGTAACTTTTTATACTATTTTTGGGACTAACATATTGATCCAGTGCCCAGTGCCAGTTCCTGTTTGTTGCATGTTTTTTGTTTCGCAAAAAATCCATATCAAACGGAGTCCAAACGGGATAAAAACTGACGGCGATTTTTTTGGAATATATGTGATTTTTGGGAAGAGGAATCAATGCGAGACGATGCCCGAGGGGGCCATGAGGCAGGGGGCGCGCCCCAGGGGGGTGGGCGCCCCCCTGACCCTCGCGGCCACCCCGTAAGGCGGTTGGCGCCCTTCTTTTGCCGCAAGAAAGCCAATATCCGAATAAAAATCATGTCCAAATTTCAGCCCAATTGGAGTTACGGATCTCCGGGAATATAAGAAACGGTGAAAGGGCAGAATCTGGAACGCAGAAGAACGCAGAAACAGAGAGAGACAGAGAGACAGATCCAATCTTGGAGGGGCTCTCGCCCCTCCCATGTCATGGAAGCCAAGGACCAGAGGGGAAACCCTTCTCCCATCTAGGGAGAAGGTCAAGGAAGAAGAAGAAGAAGAAGGGGGCTCTCTCCCCCTCTCTTTCGGTGGCGCCGGAACGCCGCCGGGGCCATCATCGTCACCGCAATCTACACCAACACCTCCATCATCTTCACCAACATCTCCATCACCTTCCCCCATCTATCTACAGCGGTCCACTCTCCCGCAACCTGCTGCACCCTCTACTTGAACATGGTGCTTTATGCTTCATATTATTATCCAATGATGTGTTGCCATCCTATGATGTCTGAGTAGATTTTCGTTGTCCTATCGGTAATTGGTGAATTGCTATGATTGGTTTAATTTGCTTGTGGTTATGTTGCTGTCCTTTGGTGCCCATCATATGAGCGCGCGCGTGGATCACACCATACGGTTAGTTGTATGTTGATAGGACTATGTATTGGAGGGCAAGAGTGACAGAAGCTTCAACCTAGCATAGAAATTGATGCATACGGGATTGAAGGGGGACCAATATATCTTAATGCTATGGTTGGGTTTTACCTTAATGAACGTTAGTAGTTGCGGATGCTTGCTAATAGTTCCAATCATAAGTGCATAGAATTCCAAGTCAGGGATGACATGCTAGCAGTGGCTTATCCCACATAAAACTTGCTATCGGTCTAGTAAAGTAGTCAATTGCTTAGGGACAATTTCGAAACTCCTACCACCACTTTTCCACACTCGCTATACTAACTTTATTGCTTCTTTACTTAAAACATCCCCTAGTTTTTATTTACGTGCTCTTTATATTCTTGCAAACCTATTCTGTTACACCTACAAAGTACTTCTAGTTTCATATTTGTTCTAGGTAAAGCAAACATTAAGCGTGCGTAGAGTTGTATTGGTGGTCGATAGAACTTGAGGGAATATTTGTTCTACCTTTAGCTCCTCGTTGGGTTCGACACTCTTACTTATCGAAACAGGCTACAATTGATCCCCTATACTTGTGGGTTATCAAGACCTTTTTCTGGCGCCGTTGCCGGGGAGTTATAGCGTGGGGTGAATATTCTCGTGTGTTGGAAGGGGTGGCATTGCCCTTCTTGGCACCACCACCCTTCACATTGTTCTTCTTCTCCTTAGAAGCACCCTCTCCCTCCTTCACAAAAGTTTGCTTTAGAGGAGGAGGTCGTTTGGTCTTGTCATTCTTCTTCTTGTTCTTGGACTTGGGTGTGAACCCAATTCCCTCCTTGGCCACAACTTCCTTTTGATTGCTCAAAAGGTCATTGAGGTTCTTCTCACCTTGTATACAAGACACAAGGCCTTTCTCAAGTTGCTCCTTCAACTTTGCGTTTTCCTCCACAAGATGCACATGCTCACAACAAGGGTTAGTAGCATTTGTATTATCAATTAACACCATATGAGGAAAAGTGGCTTTCTCCTTGGTTAGCTTCACTTGGAGTTGATCATGAGACTCTTTAAGGCTAGCATGAGTACCCTTCAAGGCCTTGTGAGCCTTGTCAAGTACATCAAACTCCTCCTTGAGTCTAGCAAGATCAACACCAAGTTTAGCCTTCTCGGAATTGGGCACACGAGATACAACAAGAGCATGATCAAGATCTTTCTTAATTTTAGCATGACCATCATTGTGTGACTCCTCAAGAGCCAAACGACGACCACGCTCCTCCTCAAGCGCATTAGATAGATCTGATATCTCATCGTCATAGTCATGACTATGCCCCTCCATCTTAGATATGGTTTCTTCGTGAGCCTCGATCATGTCATTGGCTTCACCAAGTTGTTCCAAGAGAGCAACAAAGTGCTTCTTGGACTTACCCTTGAGCTTACTCATAAAAGACTCAAATTAATTTTCCTCCTCATTAGACCCCTCACTTTCATCAATGCAATCCGTCAAAGAAGGATTAGTAATGATGGTAGTTTTGATGTTGGAGGTTACCTTGTTGGTGGCTTTAGCCATGAGGCACTTGGCGGTGGTGTTCTCATTGGGTGAGTCGAAGAGGGACACCCGTGGAGTTGTTGCAATGGCAACGGAGGCCATGGCAACCGACTCACCGTCTTCATCATCATCATCATCATCCTTATTGTACTCTTCTTGTGCCACCAACCCCTTGGGAGGAGTCTTCTTGGTGAAGTTGTTCTTGTTGGGGAAGGACTTGGCCTTGTCTTTTCGGATGAGCTTGCCACCATTGTCTTCCCTCTTCTCATATGGGCACTCTGCAACAAAGTGGCTCACATTGCCACAATTATAGCAAGTCCTCACACGTTGCTTGCCCTTTGCGCCACTTGAGTTGTTCTTGTTGAAGTTGGGCCTTGAGTTCTTCTTGCTCCAAAATTGCCTTGAAGCGAGAGCCATGTGCTCATGATAAGCATATTTTGTATCTTCGGGGTTACTCTCCTCTTCTTCCTCTTCATCCTCTTCTTCCACACTAGCCTTGGACTTCAAGGCAAGGTTGGGCTTCTTTGCTCTTTGAGAATGCAACACCGCATTGTCGGCGGTCTTGTCCAAGATCCTCATTACCACAAACTCATCCAACACTTCACTTGAGGACAAGGTGTGGAAGTCCGGCCTTTGACGGATGACGGAGGACATGGCCTTATGGTAAGGCATCATGGCCTTGAGAAACTTGCGCTATCCAATTGTGATCCGTATCCTTGCTCCCATGATCTCGGAGTGAGACCACGAGAGTGGTTAATCTCCGGTAAAGCTCACGAGGTTCTTCATCTTCATTCATTGCAAATTCATCGGCTTCATCTTGCACCACTTCATAGTTGGAACGTTGAATGCTTGCGCTTCCCATGTAAATGGAAACAACATGGTGCCATGCTTCCTTTGCCACGGTGAAAGGTCGGAGATGCGCAATATCTTCGGATGGAATTGCATCTTGGATGATGAAGAGAGCATTCTCGTTGAATAGATGATCCGCGGCTTCTCTAGGGGTGAAGTTGCTTGGGTCATGCGGATAGAAACCTTGCTCAATGATTCTCCAAAGATTAGTATTAACATGATTTAAATGACGTTTAAAGCGATAGACCCAAGAGTCAAAATCCTCATTTTTCACAATCTTAGGAGGAGGACCAACATGATTCAAATGAGTGGAGGGAACCGGTTCTCCATAAGTAAGTGGAGGTTCAACATGGGCAAAGATGCCACTTCCATTTCTACCACTAGATAAGGGAACTTTGTCACTAGTAGCTTCCCCCTTGTCGGAGTTAGCATCCGTCACCTTGTTAGCGGGATCACCACTTTCATTAGTGTAGTGGATAATTTAAGGCCTTCCAAGAACTTGTTGAACATGCTTTCAACCTCGGTCATCATGGAGGTTTTCAATGTGTCCAAATCCACATTGAACTCCTCACGAGAGACCGTGGTTCCCCCATCGGCTGTAGATGAGAACGGATTCACACCGGAGTGCTCCTCCCCACCGTCTACGGTGTCAACCATACTCTTCAGACGACAAAGTCCTTAATAAAGAGACGAGGCTCTGATACCAATTGAAAGGATCAACATAGTTGACTAGAGGGGGGGTGAATAGGCAACTAACAATTTTTAGCTTTCTTTACCAATTTAAACTTTGCATCAAAGTAGGTTGTCTAGATATGCAACTAGGTGAGCAACCTATATGATGCAACAACAACAAGCACACAAGCAAGCAAGAGATACAACACAATATAAACTTGCACAAGTAAAGGTAAGAGATAACCAAGAGTGGAGCCGGAGGAGACGAGGATGTGTTACCGAAGTTCCTTCCCTTTCAGGGGAAGTACGTCTCCATTGGAGCGGTGTGGAGGCACAATGCTCCCCAAGAGGCCACTAGGGCCACCATATTCTCCTCACGCCCTCACAAGATGCGAGATGCCATGATTCCACTATTGGTGCCCTTGGAGGCGGCGACTGAACCTTTACAAACAAGGTTGGGGCAATCTCCACAACTTAATTGGAGGCTCCCAACGACACCACGAAGCTTCACCACAATGGAATATGGCTTTGTGGTGACCTCAACCATCTAGGGTGCTCAAACACCCAAGAGTAACAAGATCCGCAAGGGATTAGTGGGGGGAATCAAATTTCTCTTGGTGGAAGTGTAGATCGGGGCCTTCTCAACCAATCCCTAGAAAATCAACAAGTTTGATTGGCTAGGGAGAGAGATCGGGCGAGAATGGAGCTTTGAGGAACAATGGAGCTTGGGGAGGGAAGAGGTAGTCAACTTGGGGAAGAAGACCCCCCCTAAATAGTGAGAGGACAAATCCAACTTTTACCCACCTACTCAGCCCACGACACGCGGTACTACCGCATCTCCAAGCGTTACTACCGCACTGGCTTGCGGTACTACTGCTCGCGCGGTAGGAGCCAGGTGAGGCTCTGTTGCACAAGGCAATGAGCGGTAGAACAGCCGGGGCGATACTACCACGCGCCCTTGCGGTACTGCCGCAAGGCAGAGCACATCCTGGGTTGGGAAGGCACGGACTAATTAAATTACATCTGTGGCTACTTCTGCTGGGTTTTGGTTAGTGCAAAAATCCGGCACGGTACTACAGCTCACAGGGAGCGGTACTACCGCGTAGGGTGCGGAAGTAAAAAATTACTTCCGTCCCTACATCCACTCATGCCACGGTACTGGGCCAGAGGCCACGGTACTACCGCATGCTAGGAGCGGTACTACCGCTACCTCAGGGCGGTACTACCGTGGCCAACTGTGGTACTACTGCTCCCTTGAGCAGTACTACCGCACGCCGCAGACCAGTAGCACTAGGATGCCTTCATCTTCGCAGCGACAAGGGGAACAACTGGTGCTCCAAAGAAGCAAAGGAAAGGTGGTGCAAAGGAATAGATGTGTACGTGATGATTCCACCCTAACCTTTCTAAAGCGGATCCCCTCTTAATAGTACGGCTTTCCTACGACTCAAATCCGCCGAAAAGAAACATAGAGAAACACCGTCTTCGATAGGCTCCGAGGGGCACCGAATCGTCTTGTGCCTAGACATGAGATATCTGAAATGCTCAATGCACACGATTAGTCCGAAAAAGCATTGTCATCAATCACCAAAACGACTTAGGGATAAATATGCCCTTACAGTATCTCTTTTCGATAAGTAAGAGTGTCGAACCCAACGAGGACCAGAAGGAAATGACAAGTGGTTTTCAGCAAGGTAATGTCTGCAAGTGCTGAAATTGTAAGTAACGGAGTAGTTTTATAGCAACATAATTACTACCTATAAAGTAACGATAGTAGTAATAAAAGTGCAGCAAGGTAGCCCAATCCTTTTGAGGCAAAGGACATGCCAAAACGGTCTCTTATAATAGGCAAAGCGTTCTTGAGGGTACACAGGAATTTCATCTAGTCACTTTCATCATGTTGGTTCGATTCGTGTTCGCTACTTTGATAATTTGATATGTGGGTGGACCGGTACTTAGGTGCTGTTCTTACTTGAAGAAACCTCCTACTTATGATTAACCCTCTCGCAAGCATCCGCAACTACGAGAAAAGTGTTAAGAATAAATTCTAGCCATAGCATTAAACTTTTGGATCCAATCGGTCCCTTACGGAATAGCGCATAAATTAGGGTTTAAGCTTCTGTCACTCTCGCAACCCATCATCTAATTACTACTCCACAATGCATTCCCTTAGGCCCAAATATGGTGAAGTGTCATGTAGTCGACATTCACATGACACCACTAAGGGAATCACAACATACATACTATCAAAATATCGAACGCACATCAAGTTCACATGATTACTTGCAACATGATTTCTCCCGTGACCTCAAGAACAAAAGTAACTACTCACAAATGATAATCATGCTCAAGATCAGAGGGTATTAAATAGCATATTGGATTTGAACATATAATCTTCCACCAAATAAATCATATAGTAATCAACTACAAGATGTAATCAACACTACTAGTCACCCACAAGCACCAATCTATAGTTCCGGTAACAATATTGAACACAAGAGATGAACTAGGGTTTGAGATGAGATGGTGTTGTTGAAGATGTTGATGAAGATTGCCCTCCCCAAGATGGGAGAGTGGTTGGTGATGATGATCATGATGATTTCCCCCTCCGGGAGGGAAGTTCCTGCTACCTCTTGAGCTTGCGTTGGTTTTTCCCTTGAAGAGGAAAGGGTGATGCAGCAAAGTAGAGTAAGTATTTCCCTCAGTTTTGAGAACCAAGGTATCAATCCAGTAGGAGACAACGTGCAAGCCACCGAATAACTGCACTAACAAACGCCAACTTGCACCCAACACGACAAAGGGGTTGTCAATCCCTTCATAGTTATTTGCAAAGCGAGATATGATATAGATGGATAAACGTTAAAGTGATAGTTTTGCTATTTTTGGTTTATGGAACGGAAAGTAAAAGATTGCAAAGAAAGTAAATAGGAAACTAAAATTGTAGATCGGACACTTATATGATGGAAAGTAGATCCGGGGGCCATAGGTTCCACTAGAGGCTTCTCTCAAGATAGAAATTATTACGGTGGGTGAACAAATTACTACCAAGCAATTGATAGAAAAGTGCAAAGTTATGATGATATCTAAGGCAATGATCATGAATATAGGCATCACGTCCGTATCAAGTAGACCGACTCCTGCCTGCATCTACTACTATTACTCCACACATCGACCGTTATCCAACATGCATCTAGAGTATTAAGTTCATAAAGAACAGAGTAACGCATTAAGAAAGATGACATGATGTAGAGGAATTAACTCAAGCAATATGATGAAAACACCATCTTTTTATCCTCGATGGCAACAATACAATACGTGTCGGTTCCCCTTCTGTCACTAGGATCGAGCACCACAAGATTGAACCCAAATCTAAGCACTTCTCTCGTTGCAAGAAAAACCAATCTAGTTGGCCAAACCAAATCGATAGTTCGAAGAGACCTGCAAAGATATCAAATCATGCATAAAAGAATTTAGAGGAGATTCAAATAATATTCATAGATAAGCTGGTCATAAATCCACAATTCATCGGATCTCGGCAAACACACCGCAAAAGAGTATTACATCGAATAGATCTCCAAGAACATCGAGGAGAACTTTGTATTGAGAATCAAAGACAGAGAAGAAGCCATCTAGCTACTAGCTATGGACCCGTAGGTCTGTGGTAAACTACTCACGCTTCATCGGAGAGGCAATGGTGTTGATGTAGAAGCCCTCCGTGATCGACCCCCTCCGGCAGGACACCAGAAAAGGCCCCTAGATGGGATCTCACGGGTACAAAAGGTTGCGGCGGTGGAAAAGTGTTTTTCGTGGCTCCCCTCGAAGTTTGTGGGATATTTGAGAATATATAGGCGGAACAAATAGGTCGGTGGAGTCACGAGGGGCCCACAAGGGTGGGGGGCGCACCCTACCCCCCTGGGCGTGCCTCTCAACCTTGTGGACGCCTAGTGGCTTTCCTGACATGCACTCCAAGACCTCTGGATGTCTTCTGGTCCAAGAAAAATCATCGCGAAAGTTTCATTCCGTTTGGACTCCGTTTGGTATTCCTTTTCTGCGAAACTCTAAAACAAGGAAAAAACAGGAACTGGCACTGGGCTCTAGGTTAATAGGTTAGTCCCAAAAATCATATAAAATATCATATTAATGCATATAAAACATCCAAAACAGATAATATAATAGCATGGAACAATAAAAAATTATAGATACTTTGGAGACGTACAGTTCCCCCGGCAGAATCGCTCCGCCGGAGGGATAAAGTGCTCCTGCCCAAGTTCCACCTCGAGACGGTGACGCTCCGTCCCGAAAGTCCTCTCCCTATTTTTTCTAGGTCAAAATGACCTATATACCAGAAGATGGGCACCAGAGGTGGGCCTGGGTGAGCACAACCCACCAGGGCGTGCCTGGGCTCCCTGGCACGCCCAGGTGGGTTGTGCCCACCTGGTGGGCCCCCTCTGGTACTTATTTGCTCCAATATTCTTCATATATTCCATAAAAGTTCTCCGTAAAGTTTCAGCTTGTTTGGAGTTGTGCAGAATAGGTAGCCTAACGTAGCTTTTCCAGGTCCATATTTCAGCTGCCAGAATTCTCCCTCTTTGTGTGTACCTTGCATATTATGAGAGAAAAGGCATTAGAATTACTCCAAAAAGCATTATTATGCATAAAACGTCATAAATAACAGTGGGAAAACATGATGCGAAATGGACGTATCAACTCCCCCAAGCTTAGACCTCGCTTGTCCTCAAGCGAAAACCGAAATCGAAAAACATGTCCACATGCTTAGAGATAGAGGTGTCGATAAAAACAAAATACGGACATAGAAGTATCATGTTGATTATTATAACAGCAACAAACTAAAACATAGGACTCTTATCATAGAACTTTCATCGTAGACTTCTCATGAATAAGTTACAATTCATCACACTATCGAAGTATAAAGCATAAACTCTATTAGAAACCAACAAACCAGTCAACTTTGCAACTACAATTCATCATCTTTTCAGGAAGGGTCACGTATCGGAGCCTTTAGGCAAGTCCACATACTCAACGATCATATAGTCTTCTATGATTGCTAACACTCACCGCATACACATGAGCAAAACGTTTCAACCAGACACATAGAAAGATAGGGGCTTATAGTTTCGCCTCCCAACGTATTCACCTCAAGGGTGATGTCAACAATAATAACTCATGCTACCCATATTCAACTGGACATATGTGCCTAGATCTTTCCTCACCACATGATGCTTTCCAAAGGAGAAAATAAAAAGGAATAGAGAGAAAAACTTTGACTCATTGCATAAAAGTAAATACATAAATGTAAAAGATAGGCCCTTCGCAGAGGAAAGCAGAGGTTACCATGCGCTCATTTGTTTGTATGCTCAACCCCTTAGTGCAACAGAATGTCACGTTGTATTGCACCTTGTGATGGCAACCTTTATTATGCAGTCTGTCACTTTTCTTCTTCACCATCACAAGTTCGTACAACGCTCAAATTTCTCTTACACTAAATGATCTCACACTTTTAGAAGCAATTTTTATTTCCTTATTGCACCGATGACAACTTACTTGAGGGATCTTGCTCAATCCCTAGGTAGCTATGGTGGACTCTTGAAAATGATTTGGGTTTAAGGGTTTTTTGGATGCACAATTAGTATCTCTACTTGGTGCGGAATTTTTAGCTAGAGAAGATAGGGAGCAAGCACCACATGTTAAAGGATCTATGGCAATATAACTTCTATGTGAATATGAACGAACATAAATCATTACGTTGTCTTCCTTGTACAACGTCAACAATTTTGGCATATAATATTTTGATGGGGGCTCAAAATCACAAAAAAAAATCTAGGATAGTGTATTTATATGTGAATCTTCTCTTCCCTTATTAATTCTTCCATGAGTTGCATCATTGACTAATGCTATGTTTGTCAATCTCTAATAAATTTTTCTACTTATACTTTTCCTTATGTGGTGTCATCACCTACCATAAGATTAGCATATGATCTTTTTGATTTATTTCCTTTCCTTTTATTTATTTCCTTTCTTTTTATTGCAACATGAAAGTAAGGAAAGCAAAACTCAAACTAACTATTATATATCTTGCAAACAATTACAAGGATAGATCACTAAGCAAATTCTTGAAAAGAAAGCATCGAACTAAACTTTTATTCATCTAAAGCAAAAGATTGGACTAAAATAAGTAAAGGCAAAAGATAGTGGGGATGATACGATACCGGGGCACCTCCCCCAAGCTTGGCGGAAGCCAAGGGGAGTGCCCATACCCGATACTCAATTTTCTTTTGGTGATGAAGAAGGTGGTGGTGGTGATGAAGTAGAGATCTTGTCCTCGGGTTTCCATGGCAGAGGTCCACCATCATAAGAGGAGGAGTGAGTCTCACGGTCTTGTAACCGGCAGCCAAACTCATACCTTTAAACCTTGCCTCATATTCAAAGACTTGGTTTTGGAGATCGTAGATCTGGCTTTGGAGGAAGTTGATTTGCTCGTTGAGGGTGAAGACGATGTACTTCATGGACTTGCCATCCACCTTGAGATCACAGGTAAGGTCCGTGATCATGAGGTGATTGGCATTGAGCCCACGCTCCACCATCCCCTTGCACCGCAAGACCTCCTGCTCCATAACTTCAAGCCTGGCCTCCACGGCTCCCGTCCCCTTGGAACCTTGCACATCGCGGATGTGAAGCACCCTTATAATCCAAAAGTGCAAGGAATCATCGTAGCACTTTCCAAAGGTGGAAGTGATAAGTATGGAGTGTCAAACCCACAAGGAGCTGAAGGTAAGATCAATATTCTCTCAAGTCCTATCTGCCACTGATACGACTCTACGTACACCGAACGTTTGCTTCCAACTAGAAACGAGAAATAAAACTACGTTGTGGGTAAGAAGAGGATAACTTTGCATGATATCGGAGAACTAAATATAAAAGTAGGTGTTGTTATCATAAAGTTAGAATAGATTACTATATATTATAAATAGAGAGTGTGGAATAATGATGGATCGACGTGCGGAATTGCCCTAGGCAATTGTTAACAAGATCGGTAGTCGTCATTGCAATTTTATAATAGGGAGAGGCATAAGCTAACATACTTTCTCTTCTCGGATCATATGCACTTATGATTGGAACTCTAGCAAGCATCCGCAACTACTAAAGATCATTAAGGTAAAACCCAACCATAGCATTAAAGCATCAAGTCCCCTTTATCCCATTCGCAACAACCCCCTTACTCGGGTTTAAGCTTCTGTCACTCTAGCAACCCACTATAAGCGAATCATGAACGTTTGCAACACCCTATAGCAGGAATCCTTCACGTGTGCGCGGCACAGAAGGCACCATAGGACAACACCAAAGTAAAACATACAACTCAAACCAATCTATATCATCAATCAACCCAAAAGACAAAACAAATCTACTCAAAACATCATAGGATGGCAACACATCGGATCATAATATGTGGCATAAAGCACCATGTTCAACTAGGGGATTACAGCGGGGTGCGGGAGAGTGGACCGCGTAAAAGAGATGATGATGGTGATGATGAAGGTGATGTTGATGAAGACGATCACCGCAACGTTTGTTCCCCCGATGGCACTCCGGTGCCACCAAGAGAGAGGGGGAGCGGTTCTCCCTTTGTGCTTCCTCCGCCATGGCCTTCCCCTTCGATGGGGAAAGGTTCTCCCTCTGGTCCTTGGCCCCCATGGCGATGGTGACCCCTCCGGCTTCCTCTTCCATGGCCTCCGGTGATGTTGGCCCCCTCTAGTAGGGTGCCAGAGAGGGCCTAGATTGGTTTTTCGTGGCTACAGAGGCTTATGGCAGCGGAACTCCTGATCTAGGTTTATTCTGAGGGTTTTGGTATTTATGGGAATTTTTGGCGTCGGTCTCACGTCAAGGGGGTCCACGAGGCGCCCACATGGTCGGAGCACCCTCCGGGGGGTAGGGCGTGCCCCCCGACCTTGTGGAGGCCTCGTGGCTCTTCTGGCCCAACTCTTTTGCTTCGGGGGCTTCTTCTGGTCCTAAAAAAACCAACGTAAATTTTCAGGTCATTTGGACTCCGTTTGATATTCCTTTTCTGCAAAACTCAAAAACAAGGAAAAAACAAAAACTGGCACTGGGCTCTAGGTTATTAGGTTAGTCCCAAAAATCATATAAATAGCATATAAATGCATATAAAACATCCAAGATAGATAATATAATAGCATGAATACTTCATAAATTATAGATACGTTGGAGACGTATCAGCATCCCGAAGCTTAATTCCTGCTCGTCCTCGAGTAGGTAAATTATAAAAGAAATAATTTATGAAGTGTGAATGCTAGCAAGTGCGCAAGTTTGATCAATTATTGTTCCAAACACTTTTTCTAGCATCATTATATATCATAAACAGTAGCTCATCTCATAAAACTTCTCATGATCAAGTGGCAAGCTATTCACAAGTTAAAGTATAGACCATAAAGTTTCTTGAAAACTAAGAAACCATGTTCTTAGTCATCGAACAATTGCAATTCATCTTATTTTCAGGAAGGGTCTATGTAAGAGCTTTGATTTAGCAAATCCCACATACTCGACTATCATATAGTCTTCCACAATTGCTAACACTCACGCGATATTTATGGGTACAAAGTTTCAATCGAACACAGAGAAAGATAGGGGCTTATAGTTTCGCCTCCCAACCTTTTACCTCAAGGGTAATGTCAACAATAATATCCGGATGCAAAATAAATAGTAAACTAGAATTGTAGGCCACTTGCAAAAGTGAGATCTGATAAAGATAATAAGATAAATATTTTTGGTATTTTTGTTGTATAGATTGGAAAGTAAAGATTGCAAAATAAATAGTAAACTAGAATTGTAGATTGGAAACTTATATGATGTAAACTAGACCCGGGGGCCATAGGTTTCACTAGTGGCTTCTCTCAAGATAGCATCTATTACGGTGGGTGAACAAATTACTGTCGAGCGATTGATAGAAAAGCGCATAAATATGATGATATCTAAGGCAATGATCATGAATATAGGCATCACGTCCGTGTCAAGTAGACCGAAACGATTCTACATCTACTACTATTACTCCACACATCGACCGCTGTCCAGCATGCATCTAGAGTATTAAGTTCATAAGAACGGAGTAACACATTAGGCAAGATGACATGATGTAGAGGGATAAACTCAAGCAATATGATATAAACCCCATCTTTTTATCTCGATGCCAACAATACAATACGTGCCTTGCTGCCCCTACTGTCACTGGGAAAGGACACCGCAAGGTTGAACCCAAAGCTAAGCACTTCTCCCATTGCAAGAAAGATCAATCTAGTAGGCCAAACTAAACCGATAATTCGAAGAGACTTGCAAAGATATCAAATCATGCATATAAGAATTCAGAGAAGAACCAAATAATATTCATACATAATCAAGTTCATAAACCCACAATTCATCGGATCTCGGCAAACACACCGCAAAAGAGTATTACATCGAATAGATCTCCAAGAAGATCGAGGAGAACTTTGTATTGAGACCCAAAGAGAGAGAAGAAGCCATCTACCTAATAACTATGGACCCAAAGGTCTATGGTAAACTACTCACACATCATCGAAGAGGCTATGGTGTTGATGTAGAAGCCCTCCGTGATCGAATCCCCCTCCGGCAGATCGCCGGAAAAGTCCCCAAGATGGGATCTCACGGGTACAGAAGGTTGCGGCGCTGGAAAAGTGGTTTCGTGGCTCCCCCTGATGTTTTCAGGGTATAAGAGTATATATAGGCGAAAGAAGTAGGTCGGTGGAGCTACGAGGGGCCCATGAGGGTGGGGGCGCGCCCACCCCCCTGGGCGCGCCCTCATGCCTCGTGGCCGCCTCGTTGCTTCCTTGACGTCCACTCCAAGTCTCCTGGATTGCGTTTGTTCCAAAAAAGATCCTCGCGAAGGTTTCATTCCGTTTGGATTCTGTTTGATATTTTTTTCTATGAAACACTGAAATAGGCAAAAAACAACAAATTGCACCGGGCCTTCGGTTAGTAGGTTAGTCCCAAAAATAATATAAAAAGGTATATTAAAGCCCATTAAACATCCAAAACAGATAATATAATGGCATGGAACAATCAAAAATTATAGATATGTTGGAGACGTATAAAGCATCCCCAAGCTTAATTCCTGCTCGTCCTCGAGTAGGTAAATGATAAAACAGAATTTTTGATGTGGAATGCTACCTAAGATAATTTTTCAATATAATTCTCTTTGTTGTGGCATGAATGTTTAGATCCAAAAGATTCTAGACAAAGTTTTAATATTGACATAAAAATAGTAATACTTCAAGCATGCTAACCAAGCAATTATGTCTTATCAAAATAACATAGCCAAAGAAAGCTTATCCCTACAAAATCATATAGCATGGCCATGCTTCATTTTCGTCACACAAAATTCTCCCATCATGCACAAACCCTATGACAAGCCGAGCAATTGGTTCATACTTTTTAACCCGCTTCAGCCTTTTCAACCCTCACGCAATACATGAGCGCAATCCATGGACATAGCACTACGGATGCACTAGAGCTATAAATATGTGAAAGCTCATCAAAAGAAACTAAGTGGGTGTGCATCCAACTTGCTTGCTCACGAAGACCTAGGGCATTTTGAGGAAGCCCATCATTGGAATATACAAGCCAAGTTCTATAATGAACAATTCCCACTAGTATATGAAAGTGACAAAATAAGAAACTCTCTATCATGAAGATCATGGTGCTATTTTGAAGCAGAAGTGTGGAAAAAGGATAGTAACATTGTCCCTTCTCTCTTTTTCTCTCTCTTTTTTGTTTGGGCTTCTTTGGCCTCTTTTTTTTATTTGGGCTTCTTTGGCCTCTCTTTTTTTCGTCCGGAGTCTCATCCCGACTTGTGGGGGAATCATAGTCTCCATCATCCTTTCCTCACATGGGACAATGCTCTAATAATGATGATCATCACACTTTTTGTTTATTTACAACTCAATACTAGAACAAAAATATGACTCTATGTGAATGCCTCCGACGGTGTACCGGGATATGCAATGAATCAAGAGCGACATGTATGAAAGAATTATGAGGGTGGCTTTGCCACAAATACGATGTCAACTACATGATCATGCAAAGCAATATGACAATGACGGAGCGTGTCATAATAAACGGGACGGTGGAAAGTTGCATGGCAATATATCTCGGAATGACTATGGAAATGCCATAATAGGTAGGTATGGTGGCTGTTTTGAGGAAGATATAAGGAGGCTTATGTGTGATAGAGCGTATCGTATCACGGGGTTTAGATGCACCAGCGAAGTTTGCACCAACTCTCGAGGTGAGAAAGGGCAATGCACGGTACCGTAGAGGCTAGCAAATTGCGGAAAGGTAAGAGTGTGTATAATCCATGGACTCACGTTAGTCATAAAGAACTCATATACTTATTGCAAAAGTTTATTAGCCTTCGAAGCAAAGTACTACTACGCATGCCCCTAGAGGGATAGATTGGTAGGAAAAGACCACCGCTCGTCCCCGACCGCCACTCATAAGGAAAGCAATCAAAGAACACCCCATGCTTCAAATTTGTCACACAACGTTTACCATACGTGCATGCTACGGGAGTTGCAATCCTCAACACAAGTATTTCTCAATTCCACAATTACCCAACTAGCATGAATCTAACATTTCCACCTTTATATCTCAAAACAACTATCAAGTATCATAGTATTCTATGCACTCTATATGAAAGTTTTTATTATACCCATCTTGGATGCCTATCATATTAGGACTAATTTTATAGCCAAAGCAAATTACCATGTTGTTCTAAAAGACTCTCAAAATAATATAAGTGAGGCATGAGAGATCAATAATTTCTATAAAATAAAACCACCACCGTGCTCTAAAAGATATAAGTGAAGCACTAGAGCAAAATTATCTAGCTCAAAAGATATAAGTGAAGCACATAGAGTATTCTAATAAATTCCGATTCATGTGTGTATCTCCACAAAGGTGTGTACAGCAAGGATGATTGTGGTAAACTAAAAGGCAAAGACTCAAATCATACAAGACGCTCCAAGCAAAACACATATCATGTGGTGAATAAAAATATAGCCTCAAGTAAAGTTACCGATAGACGAAGACGAAAGAGGGGATACCTTCCGGGGCATCCCCAAGCTTAGGCTTTTGGTTGTCCTTGAATTTTACCTTGGGGTGCCTTGGGCATCCCCAAGCTTATGCTCTTGCCACTCCTTATTCCATAATCCATCAAATCTTTACCCAAAAACTTGAAAACTTCACAACACAAAACTCAACAGAAAATCTCACGAGCTCCGTTAGTATACGAAAACAAACCACCACTTTAAGGTACTATAATGAACTCATTCTTTATTTATATTGGTGTTAAACCTACTGTATTCCAACTTCTCTATGGTTCATACCCCCCGATACTATCCGTAGATTCATCAAAATAAGCAAACAACACACGAAAAACAGAAACTGTCAAAAACAGAACCATCTGTAGCAATCTGATTTGTTCGAATACTTCTGGGACTCCAAAAATTCTGAAAAACTAGGACAACCTGGATAATTTGTATACTGATCTACTGCAAAAATAATTGGTATTTTATCACGTTCCGGTGAATTGTAACAATTATTTTCGTGAGCATAAAGTTTGTGTCTTTTTCAGCAAGATCAAACAACTATCACCCAAGAAGATCCTATTGGTTCTACTTGGCACAAATACTAATCAAAACATAAAACCACATCTAAACAGAGGCTAGATGAATTATTTATTACTAAACAGAAACAAAAAGCAAGGAAAATAAAATAAAATTGGGTTGCCTCCCAACAAGCGCCATCGTTTAACGCCCCTAGCTAGGCATAAAAACAAGAAAGATCTAGGTATTGTCATCTTTGGTTGGCAATTCTTCAACTGGACACTTATAACCCTTAGGAGTTTCCTTCTTTTTATTAATGATCAAACTCCTAGGCAATAAATTAAGAAATTCATTTGTAGTGAAAGGTTCCTTAATGATAGCGAAAAAGTTGGGGTGAACACTTATTGATTTGAGATCCGCATTTTCCTTACTAGAAGATTCACCCTTATTTTTAGGAACATACATAAATTTGGCAACTTTGGTAGTAGGAGGATTTGAAGTGTTTCTTATGCAGAAAAGGCAGACCCTAAATTGGTAATAATATCCTCAAGTTTATCAATTCTAGTGGAATCTTGGTCTATCTTTTCATTAACTATGGGTTCCTTTTCTCAAAAAAATTCAGAGTAACTCCTACCTTAGATCCATATTGGGTAATTTGGTTGGGGATCTTTTTATCCAAATTCTCAATCAATTCTACCGTGGCAACTTTATTTTCGATAATTTCAAGCCTTTGCATCACATGTTCCAAAGTTAAAATAGTTCCATTGACCAAAAGAGGTGGTGAGCCAAACAAATCTAACATAGCATTATAAGAATCAAAAGTATGGCTACCCAGGAAATTCCCTCTGGTAATGGTATCAAGAATATATCTGTTCCAAGGAGTGATGCCTACATAAAAATTGCGAAGAAGAACGGAAGTAGATTGCTTCCTAGTAGATCTATTCTGAGCATTGCAAATTCTATGCCAAGCATCTTTTAGATTTTCTCCCTCCCTTTGTTTAAAATTAAGAACTTCATGATCGGGAGTACTAATAATGATAGAAGGACTAGCCATAACGGCAAAACAAATGATCTAACACACGGACACACAAGAAGCGAGCGGAAAGAAGAAAAGGGCGAATAAAATGGCAAAGGTGAAGTGGGGAATAGGAAAACGAGAGGCAAATGGCAAATAATGTAATGCGAGGGATAAGAGTTTGTGATGGGTACTTGGTATGTCTTGACTTGTGCGTAGATCTCCCCGGCAACGGCGCCAGAAACCCTTCTTGCTACCTCTTGAGCATGCGTTGGTTTTCCCTTGAAGAGGAAAGGGTGATGCAGTAAAGTAGCGTAAGTACTTCCCTCAGTTTTTGAGAACCAAGGTATCAATCCAGTAGGAGACTACACGCAAATCGCCTAGTACCTGCACAAACAATCAAGAACCTTGCAACCAACGCGATAAAGGGGTTGTCAATCCCTTCACGACCACTTGCAAAAGTGAGATCTGATAAAGATAATAAGATAAATATTTTTGGTATTTTTGTTGTATAGATTGGAAAGTAAAGATTGCAAAATAAATAGTAAACTAGAATTGTAGATTGGAAACTTATATGATGTAAAGTAGACCCGGGGGCCATAGGTTTCACTAGTGGCTTCTCTCAAGATAGCATATACTATGGTGGGTGAACAAATTACTGCCGAGCAATTGATAGAAAAGCGCGTAGTTATGATGATATCTAAGGCAATGATCATGAATATAGGCATCACGTCTGTGTCAAGTAGACCGAAACGATTCTACATCTACTACTATTACTCCACACATCGACCGCTATCCAGCATGCATCTAGAGTATTAAGTTCATAAGAACGGAGTAACACATTAGGCAAGATGACATGATGTAGAGGGATAAACTCAAGCAATATGATATAAACCCCATCTTTTTATCTCGATGCCAACAATACAATACGTGCCTTGCTGCCCCTACTGTCACTGGGAAAGGACACCGCAAGGTTGAACCCAAAGCTAAGCACTTCTCCCATTGCAAGAAAGATCAATCTAGTAGGCCAAACTAAACCGATAATTCGAAGAGACTTGCAAAGATATCAAATCATGCATATAAGAATTCAGAGAAGAACCAAATAATATTCATACATAATCAAGTTCATAAACCCACAATTCATCGGATCTTGGCAAACACACCGCAAAAGAGTATTACATCGAATAGATCTCCAAGAAGATCGAGGAGAACTTTGTATTGAGACCCAAAGAGAGAGAAGAAGCCATCTAGCTAATAACTATGGACCCAAAGGTCTATGGTAAACTACTCACACATCATCGAAGAGGCTATGGTGTTGATGTAGAAGCCCTCCGTGATCGAATCCCCCTCCGGCAGATCGCCGGAAAAGTCCCCAAGATGGGATCTCACGGGTACAGAAGGTTGCGGCGCTGGAAAAGTGGTTTCGTGGCACCCCCTGATGTTTTTAGGGTATAAGAGTATATATAGGCGAAAGAAGTAGGTCGGTGGAGCTACGAGGGGCCCATGAGGGTGGGGGGCGCGCCTACCCCCCTGGGCGCGCCCTCATGCCTCGTGGCCGCCTCGTTGCTTCCTTGACGTCCATTCCAAGTCTCTTAGATTGCGTTTGTTCCAAAAAAGATCCTCGCGAAGGTTTCATTCCGTTTGATATTCCTTTTCTGTGAAACATTGAAATAGGCAAAAAAACAACAAATTACACTGGGCCTTCGGTTAATAGGTTAGTCCCAAAAATAATATAAAAAGGTGTATTAAAGCCCATTAAACATCCAAAACAGATAATATAATAGCATGGAACAATAAAAAATTATAGATACGTTGGAGACGTATCAGGTTCTCAGCTCCTTTTCTATCAGTGATATGTAAATCAAATTCTTGTAGCAAGAGAGCCCATCGAATAAGTCTAGGTTTAGCATCTTTCTTTTCCATAAGATATTTTATAGCAGCATGATCGGTATGAACAATTACTTTTGAATCAAGCAAACACCATTGCTAGGTATTCTTTTTCAGTAGTAGCATAATTTTGTTGAGCCTTGTCTAGAGTTTTACTAGCATAATGAATAACATTCAGTTTCTTATCAACTCTTTGTCCTAGAACAGCACCACCAGCATAATCACTAGCATCACACATAATTTCAAAAGGCAAGTTCCAATCAGGTGGTTGAACAATAGGTGCAGAATTAAGGCTTTCTTTAGTGTTTCGAAGGCTTCTAAACAATCATCATCAAAAACAAAAGGAACATCCTTTTGCAAAAGGTTTGTAAGAGGCCTAGAAATTTTAGAAAAGTCTTATAAATCTCCTATAGAAACCAGCATGACCTAGGAAACTACGAATACCTTTGATATCTTTAGGACATGGCATTTTCTCAATTGCATCAACCTTAGCTTTGTCCACTTCAATACCTCTTTCAGAAATTTTATGTCCCAAAACAATACCTTCATTGACCATAAAGTGGCACTTCTCCCAATTCAGGACAAGATTTGTTTGCTCACATCTCTGCAAAACTCGGTCAAGATTGCTTAAACAATCATCAAAAGACTTCCCATAAACGGAGAAGTCATCCATGAAAACCTCACAATCTTTTCGCAAAAATCAAAGAATATAGCAGTCATACATCTTTGAAAGGTAGCAGGTGCATTGCATAAACCAAAAGGCATACGTCTATAAGCATAAGTTCCAAAGGGACAAGTGAAAGTGGTCTTTTCTTGATCAGGTTGAGAAACATGTATTTGTGAAAAACTAGAATATCCATCAAGAATGTGTGTGCTTAGATAATCTTTCTAACATTTGATCAATAAAAGGCAGAGGGTAATGATCTTTTCTAGTTGCTTTCTTTAATTTTCTAAAAGCAATTACCATTCTATAGCATGTAACAATTCTTTGTGGAATAAGTTCATTCTTATCATTAGGAACAACAGTAATACCTCCTTTCTTAGGGACACAATGAACAGGACTTACGCATCTACTATCATCTATAGGATACATTATACCTGCTCTAGAAGCTTTAAGATTTCCGTTCTTACCACTTCCTTCATTTTCGGATTTAACCGACGTTGGTGATCAACAACGTGTTTAGCATCAGGCACTACTGCAGGATGCTGCTAACGCGACACTATGATCAGAGACCCTTCGAGAAACTATGTGCGATGCAATAATCGCAAAAGGTGCTGTATGAAAACTGTCAGAAATGATGTAAAACATTTGCGATGGAGGATGCATCAAACACGGTTCAGGTTTTAGTTGCGTGTGGATGCAGGGCAAACGGTTCAGCTCAATTAACCGTTTGCGATGATGAGGAACAAAAGAAACAGGCAGCCAGATGAAGGTGTGTGCGATGTACAGCATACGGTTCACTCGGATGAACTGTTTGTGATTAGGCAACACAAAAGAAACAGTCAACAAGATTCATGGTGTGTGCGATATACGGCATGCGGTTCACTTGGATGAACTGTTTGCGTTGAGACATGAGAACAGAAACAGTTCAAATGAACAAGATGTGTGTAATACGAGGCAAACAGGTCTGTAATCGGAGACGTGTGCGAAGACCGATAACAACACAGGCGATTACTGCTAACAAGCCGTGTGTGTTGTGAGCAAACGATTGCTGGTATACAATTGTGAGTGATTGATGAAAACATCACCGACGGGTTCCATTGTTTAGTCCATGTGTGATGTGATTTTCTTTGTCCGCACACCATCTACGCTCTGTCTACAGCATCAACATATATACTTAAAAAGACAACATTGCATAACCAAATTAAGCATACAATTACACAAGTGACTACACACATAACATTTCCACACACCAAAGAAAGCAATTACATGCATACTAAAGTAGGAGAAACGAGGATCTAATCATCTACTTATTGTTGCGACGACGCTTGCCATTGCTCTGCTTCCGGCTGGATCCCTGGCCGTTTTGGGGAAGGAGGGACTTCCTCATGTCAACGATCCGCCTGTACATGTTGTAGCTCGTGTACGCCTCCTTGGCCGCATACACGACGTGATCTTTGTCGAGTTTCTCCATCCAGGCCGAGTGCCAGGCATGCTTGTCCTTGTTGCATGAATCCTTCATGTCTCTATAGTAGGGGTCGATGATGGCCTCGGCGAGGTGAACCAGTGAGTCCTTCTCATGCTCCTTGCTGCCCCTGATCTTGTATTGGCCCTGGTTGTCAACAAGGTTCTGGCAGGCGATGCCCGAATTCTCGAGCGCCTTTACATCGTTGGTGATGTCCACGGTAGCGAACATGTAGTGGGGGCTGTTGAGAAACCTGGCGAAACGCTCGCAAGGCCTTGTGGCCAGGCAGTAGTGGTAGACGAGGACGTGGTGGTGCACGCACATCTGGGCGACGGTGACCTTGGGACGAGACCCGACATGAGCGCGGGTGTACTCGAGGTCGAACCCGACCACCTTGTACTTCTGCTCGGCAAGCAACAGCTCCATGATGTGGATGGAGTGCTCCGCCCAGACCGGGTCGTTGGTGTACACCGCCGAGGTCCATGAACCTTCTGTGGGTGTCCACCACGGCACGCATGGTGAACTGCTGCTCGTTGTCGGTAGCCACTCGGAGTGCCATTGGAGCCGCATAAGAATTTCTCATGGTGGGTGTCGTGGTTTTGTCACGACAGATGTCCTAGAGAAAGGACTTAGTCGTGGAGCCATCGCTACGGGTTAACTTAAAGGGGTTAAAGTGGACAAGGGACACAAGAGAGTTTTATACTAGTTCGGACCCTTACGATGAAGGTAAAAGCCTACGTCTAGTTGTGATGGAATTGCTGGGGTTTCGATGACCAGGGAGCGAATACGCTTTGCCTGAGTCTCGAGTTGTTGTCTGTTGTGTTTGAACCGCCGTCGGGTCGTCCCCTTATATACATGGGTTGACGCCCGTTGGTTTACAGAATCCCGAGGCCGGCTCATAATCATGTCCGGCTCGGTCTCTGCTACTTCTATCTTACAACACAAGTTTACATATTAATACCGGTTTATGTCTACAGGCCTTAAACCGGCTTTGGGCCCTGGGCCTTCATAAAGCGTCACCGTCTGTCTTCATGGACTTCAGATACAGATGAACTACTTATGGGGTTAACCCGGCCTCTCCTGGCCGGTTTATGCCCAGTGGTAATATCCCCAACATTAGGCCCCAGATTGATTTGAACTGGTTCATGTCAATCCTCAATACTTAAGAAAATTTCCTCTTCAACATCTTCACATGATCTTGTAAACCGCCATGACATCATCTTCTAGGACCATGGTAAACCGCCGTGACATCACCTGTTATTTAAAACTGTGTATAATCCACCTTCATTAATGAGCTTCTGACAATCGAGGCGACAGCTCCGCCTCATATCCAAAATTTAGGCTCCTCGATTCTCGCGCCTGACGCTTAGCTTTCTGCCCTTATAAATAGGGCCAGGGGGTCTTTCCATTTTCCCCCTCGTGCCTCTTCGCGTCATCATCTTCCTCGCGCCGACAGACCCTCAAGCTCTGCCGCCACCGTCGTCCTTCACCTCTGCTTCGACAAAGGCCGCTGCATCAACTTGATCGTACCAGAGAAAAGCGGTGATCCTTCGCTGCTTCCTCCTGCACCAGTAAGTCCCTCTTCTTCTCGCCCTAGATCCGCCATTAGGGTTCGGTGTTCTTCATAGCTTGAAGCTGTTCTTCCTTCGGTAGCACCAATGGCCGGTTAGATCTGACTATTTTCAGCGCCTTTTGTAGTTTAGAATCCTTTCTTCTTGTTAAGGCACCTGCTTGATATCCAACTCTTCTAAACTTGGTGAACCTTTAACACGCTGGAAATTAGGTCAGAATATATTTTGTTTTTCCAACGCGCGGTAGATCTGAAATTACCCTGGTAAGATGTGAAACTTGTTTCTTCCTTCACTTATACACTTTTAATACCAGATTGGGCGGTTTAACTTCATAGATAAAATGATGACCCGGTAGATACCATTAGTCCCCTGTTGAACCACCAATGCATTACACTGTTTCCATTGTCAGACTCCGGTTTACGAATAACCAAATCCGGTTTATCAATATGCTTGTATCCTTATACCGCTGTATAGTTGTCCACTGTAAATCTTAAACCAGCAATAATCATGTTTCAGATTTCCATTGCCATGGCCAAGCAAGTCTATGAATGCAATTGGGCTCCTTCTCGAGTAACCGAAGAACAGTTAAACAATCTTGTTAAAACGGGCGCTTTAGCCAAGAAAGATGTCATCCACTGGAGGGTCCCTAGCCCGAAAAATCCTCCTACACCCAAGGACGGAGAGGTAGTCATGTTTGCTGATCATCTCGGACGAGGTTTTAGCCCTCCCGGTTCAAAAAATTTCCGGGATGTACTGGCCAGTTTTCAACTGCGCCCTCAAGACATCGGTCCCAATTCTGTGACCAACATCTGCCACTTCCAAGTCTTTTGTGAGGTTTGTCTGCAAGAGGAACCTTCAGTCGAACTGTTTAGGGATTTCTTTCACTTAAACCGTCGCACGGAGTTCTCGCATGGACCCAATACGGAACTGGGCGGAATGGCGGTTCAGAAAAGGAAAGAAGTCACCTTCCCTCATCCCAAACTCCACAGTCACCCCAAAGAGTGGGACCAGACTTGGTTTTATTGCATGGATACATCTCCACCTGACGAAAACCCCCTGCCGGGTTGCCGCCCTGAACGCCTGAGCAACACACATCCTTTTCCTCAGAGGTTGACTGCACGACAAAGGGCCAACCATGCTCCTCAATTATCAAAGCTTAGAGCCTTCATGGAAAACGGTTTGACAGGAGTTGATCTTGCTCGTTGTTGGATAAGCTGGAGTATTCTGCCCTTAAGCCGGCGTTCCGGTTTGATGCGTGAGTATACGGGGAGTTTGAAGGATGCTCAGCGGCACATTGACATTCAGCTTACAGATGCAGAAGTCACTGAGGCTGTAAAAAAGATACTGAACGAACCGGAGGCTGTCTGTGCCCAAACCGGACTACTCCCTTTCTGCACCTTCAACAAACCACCAGCTGTAAGAATCATATAATCTTTTTATCTGAAGTTGCTTCTGTCCAAATATTCTCTGAAAGTGTGATTATTTTCTGATAGGGTGATGATCCGTTCTGGAACAAGAAACCATCACAGGACAAACCGGCAAAGCCGCAAGACAAACCGGTCAAGCCAGTTCGTCCAAAGACCAAGGTTGTTAAAAAACCTGCCAAGAGAAGGACCACTGCATCCTCCAACCTACCAGCTGATGACGATGTGGGTAATCCGGAACCAGAGGTAAAACTTGACTCTCTTGGTTCATTTTTCGTACACCTCATTGACAATGATTATTATCAGGACGACGCTGAAGGCAGTCATGCTGACGATGTAGAGGTAATCATTCTTTCCTCCGATTCAGATCCTCTGCTGACATCGAAAATCCGTCGAGCAAACCAGAAAGTAAAATTTTCTCACCCCTTGCTTACTTGGACCTAAACTTTCTTTTGAAGACACAGCAGCACGAGGCTCGCCGCACAACCCGGCATAGCGGCCAGGTAGTTACCTCCGCCGGTTTACCGAACAGTCCGGTTCAGAAACGCCGATCAGAGGTCTCTTATCCCATTGATACTTCATGCCCCAAAGCAGGTTAATTCCGCCAGCCTCTTAACCCGTCTGATTCAAATTATCAGGGTACTTCTCACTCATCTTCTGGCGAGTCGTCGGCCACAAAACTTCCACCCCTCAAAACGGTTCTTGGGTGAGCTATACACTTGTTGTTATCCTTGATGTTGCTATTTTTATATACCGTACTGATCCTTATGTTTATTTTTCTCAGCGCCAAGCCCAGACCCAGCAAGAAAGCTCAATTGAATAAACCGGCTGATGAAGACGTGGCTGTTGAACCGGAGAAAACTCCAGATCCTGAAGAGACGAACATTGATGCCATACTGAATGACCCACCGCCTCAAGATCATGACTTCGTTGCTGAGCAGGCAGAAGTTGACACCACAAGACATGCTGACCAGCCAACCAGCCCTGTCCGAACTGACAATAAACCGGCAAGTCCAGTTAAGAATACTGACAAACCGCCAACCCCAGAAACGGCTGCTGATGACAAAGATGATGACATTATGATTACTGGCACTGGCCATACCGCTCCGGGCAATCCCGTCGCTTTGTCAAAGCATACTGCCAAAGATGAGCTCTCTACAATTGGCAAGGGCAAATGGAACGCCGATTTGTCAAATTATGCCCATCTGAATGCTCAAGACCTTCACTCTGGCTTCCTGAACCGTCTGTACACCAGCCGTGACTATGAAGTCGGTTTGGTAAATATGATGAAGGAGCGATATGAGGTAACTTTCATAAGTGTTTCTCTCTTATATTTAACTGCAGCTTATCAACTCCAGTAGCCCCCAAGTGACGGTTTAAGATACCAATTTAAACCGGGACTTAGTAACAATTTCATGTTTGCAACAATGCATCTTAACTTCACAGATGTAGCCCCCAAGGGCCGGTTTAACTTTATAAAGATGAACCGGGACTTTGTAGAAGAATGCCCATATCAGCATTTTATGAGCAAATACACATTAGCCCCCAAGTGCCAAGCTTAATACTTGTAAAAATTCCTGATTAAGAGCAAATATGCATTAGCCCCCAAGTACTAAGGGCATAACTTGTTATGTGTTTGGTACTTCAAATATGTACTGTCAACTCATTATATATCTGTCTCTTTATAGGCTGAGCTGAGCAAAAAAGAATCTCAAATCGCCGATCTGCAAGAAAATATCAAGTCCCAACAGGCCGTAGCTTCCAAGGCAAAAGATGAGCTGACAAGCGCCTTAGCCGCTATGGAAAAGCTAAAGGAGAGCTTCAACAAGGAGCGGGCGGATTGGAACACAGAGAAATCCGCTTTGCAGAAAAGAGCTGAAGACGCAGAGGCAGCTCTCAAACCGGTGGTAGACGAGCTGACTGGTGTAAAGCGGCAAGTACATGCTGTGACCGCTGCTGTGTTTGGTAAGCATCCTTGCTTTATACTTTCAACATATCTTCCCATGTGTTGCTGGTTTACTGACATTTATAATGATGCAGGAACTCGTATTAGCCATCTGGGCTATGACGTATAGAAGAAATTGAAAGCGGCCTATACTCTGATAGAGCAGCTGTATACCGGTGCGTAGCGGATCATCTGCACCGCTTCACACAATAAACCTCCACCAACATTGATCAAGGACACCTTAGAAAGGCTATCCATGCTGCCTGCCCGGGTTGAAGAACTAAAGAAAGCTGCTGCAAGGGCCGGAGCTCTGACCGCTCTAACCCGGGCAAAAGCGTGGGTGCTTGATCTTGATCCGGTGGACGTGGCTAAAGGCTTCCCAAGCTTAAAAGAAGATGGACCAGAATTTGGCCAGGAGGATCTCCGCGCCATAAACCGGGAAGTACGTCCACTGGCTTGTCAATTGGCTGAAGAAGCTGATCTCTCATACTATCAGGCAAGCTATGATGACAAGAACAGACGGGTTGCTGCACCAATTCCGGAAGCGCAAAATCTGATCCCTCCAATCCGTAAGCACACTTATGCCCCTGATATTGAACCGTCAACCCTTATAAGTGACGAAGCTGTGTTCCAAGCTTTAACTGGGATCGACTGGACAACTGTTGACTTCCAGCCGCTGGGTAGAGACGAAGAAGATGAACCGGTGCAAGATGATCCGCAACCGTCAGGTCAAGCTGATAAGCAATCATAATTCGGAGGCCGGTTTAGTCTTCCACGTGCTGCAATGCTTATTGAGAAACAATTATCCCTTTGGGCACTGAAACGCCTTGTAATAGGCTAGTGAAAACACTTAGTCTGTTATGCCTTCGTGCATATTTATCTGCAACTGATGCATGTTAATCCGCCATGCTTAAGATATGATGTTCATAATCCATAGCTATTTATTCAAGTTGTTCCTGCAGATAAGAAGCTTAAAGCGCCCTGACGGTTTACCACCGGGCAGGTCATGATACCCAAGTATATATATGACCACGGTTTATAACCAAGGTTGTAAAAGATAACCAAATATGGAAATATATGATACCTGTGACCTTTAGGCATAGTGTTGGCTGACCAACTTTGTAATGAGGGTAATAACCCTAATCCGGAGTAGAAGTAACTCCTGTTATATGATGCCGGTTTATCAGAAAACCGTTCCGGGCTGTGATAAACACCGGTTTATTCCATACTGGTGACTTTTAGTCAAAACCAGACTGGGCTGATAGTCTCCGGATTATAACTTGATCATGTACTGACAACTTGTAGTTGACAGCCTAACCGGGTTGATAAACGCCGGTTTGAAAAACGTCACAAATCTTATGAAAACAAAGAAAACTCAGCAAAAGGCAAATAAAAACCGTTGTAGTCGAGGCTTTTCATGGGCTGCCAGGCCCCAAATCCGATCAAGAGGTGTAGCTATGGTTCGGATACGACCAAGCCCCAAGTGATGCCGTGGCATTGCGCCGATCAAGAGGTGTAGCTATGGTTCGGATACGACCAAGCCCCCAAGTGATGCCGTGGCATTTCGCCGATCAAGAGGTGTAGCTATGGTTCGGATATGACCAAGCCCCCAAGTGATGCCGTGGCATTTCGCCGATCAAGAGGTGTAGCTATGGTTCGGATACGACCAAGCCCCCAAGTGATGCTGTGGCATTTCGCCGATCAAGAGGTGTAGCTATGGTTCGGATACGACCAAGCCCCCAAGTGATGTAATATAAAGCTTTGAGAAGCTAAATCAAGGGGTAAACCGGATGCCGCTTTATAAACAGAAACTCCATGTAA